>NC_046658.1:177300214-177313833 GCF_010883055.1 Belonocnema kinseyi
TTCTTTGGCTGAAAATTCGTTTCTCTTTAGTTGGACATTAATTTTTTTAACTAAAGTTGTAATCCATTTTTGCTTGAAAATTTATATGTTTATGAGAAAATTCATTAATTTTGATAAAAGCTCGTTTTTTCGTTTAAAAGTTACTTTTCTAACTGCAAACTGAACTATTCTAGTTTTGATTGGTAAATTTACCTTACTCAGTTGAAAATTTATATATTTTATTGAAAGTGTATATTTTTTGGTAGAAAATTAATCTTTTGAGTTTAAAATTGAATTATTTTGTTGAGAATTAATTTTTTATTGTTGTTGAAAATTGATTGTTTTAACTGAAAATTTAATTCTTTTATTTTTGGTTAAAAAGTAATTTTTTATAAACAAAAAAGCTAAAGTTATTAGCCTGGAGGAAGGCCAGGGGAGGAATACACAAATCAGAATCACGGTGCGGCCTGAGGACCGCACGGCCATACTTAAAGGTAAAATATGCAATAAATTGTTTGCATCTGATTATAGATTAGCCGAGGGACACGCAAGACTTATGCATAGATCGGAAGTTCTAATTATGGACGCTGTCGTCGCTTCGCAGTTGATAGGATTAAGCACAGGATCGGCAAAAGATGTGGGTTGTCCCTTCCCACATGATCCAATGGCTAACTATCGCGAAGAGGGCGAGTACAAATATTTTTAACTATTTTTTTTAACTCGTCATGCTAAAGAGATGCGGTTTACTCAGAGTGGCCGGTCGCTGCCAGGGATGAAAAAAATGCACGGTAATTTCCCTGGTCACAGACATTTTTCAC
The DNA here is from genome assembly GCF_010883055.1 of Belonocnema kinseyi. NCBI lineage: Eukaryota > Metazoa > Arthropoda > Insecta > Hymenoptera > Cynipidae > Belonocnema > Belonocnema kinseyi. Next base: position 177,301,012 of record NC_046658.1, read on the forward strand.
GATCTTTGAAAATGAACTCATCTGAACTCTTTTAATGATGAAAATTTTACAATTTACAGTAATCAAAACTTATTAGCGAATTAAAGGCAGGCCTCGCAATTACTTCAGAGATAAGAAATAGTGTAAATAGTGTCACAAATTTGAAAAAATAGTATTTTTTGCTTGAAAATTTTAAAATTTGGCAGAAATTTCAACTATTTTGTTGAAAATTCATATTTTTGGGTAGAAGATTCTACTGTTTTGTAGAAAATGTATCTTTTTGGCTTCTAAATTTGACGGTTTTATAGAAGATTCAATTTTTTGGTAGAACATTCAACTATTTGATTGAGAATTTATCGTTTAGTTGAAAATTCATATGGTTAGATTGAAAATTCAACGCTTTCGTAGACAACTCGTCTTTTTAACTTAAAAATGCACAAATTTGGTTTAAAAATACTTTTTTGTTGAAAATTCATATTTTTGGGCTGAAAATTGAACTATTTTGTTGGAAATTCATCTTTTTGGTTTGAAAATAAAACAATTTGGTTAAAATTTTACTATTTAGTTAAAAATTAATTTTTTTTTGTTGGAAATTCTTCTGTTTCGTTTAAAATTCGCCGTTTGGCTTCGAGATTCAACAGTTTGATAAAAAATTTAACGTATTGGTTAAACATGTCATTTTCTGTCAAAAATGACTATTTTCGGGATGAAAATTGCACTTTTTTTGTCGAAAATTCGTTATTTTGGCTCGAAAATTTTATAGATAATGCAGTTATTTAGTTAAAAATTCAATTGTTTTGTAAAAAATTCGTTTTCTTAGCTTAAAAATTTAAGAATGTGGTTGACATTTTTTTCTTGACTGAATTTTTTTTACTTACAATTGAACTATTATCTTTAAAATTCATCTGAAAGGTTGAAAGTTAACTTTTTTTTTAAATTCATTATCTCGGGTTCAAAATTCAGCTAATTTTTAGAAAATTCACATTTTTGGCTCGAAAATTCAATAATTTGGTAAAAAATTTAACTATTTGGTTGAAAATGTATGGATTTTGTTCAAAATTCGTATTTTTTGGTAGAAAATATTTTTTTTAGTTAAAAATGCCACCATTTAGTTAAAAATTAATCTGTTTTAGTTGAGGATTGGAGTATTTTGTTAAAAATTAATTTTTTAGTTCTAAATTTATCTGCTTTGTTGAAAATGCCTTTTCTGATAGAAAATCAATTTTTTTTTCTTAAAAATTCGACGGTTTGGTAGAACATTTAATTCTTTGGTTGAGGATTTACCTTTTTGTTAAAAATCTATATTTTTAGATTGAAAATTAAACTTTTTTTTATAGAAAATTCGTTTTTTTTTGTCTTGAAAAATTAACAATTCGGTTGAATTTTTTAATTCATGTACTAGGGTTGAAAATTCAATTGATTCATACAAAATTTGTAATTTCCGCTTGAAAATTAAATAATTGCAACTATTTAGTTAAAAATTAATCTGCTTTAGTTGAGGATTCGAGTATTTTGTTCAATATTAATTTTTCTTTGGCTAAATCCAACTTTTTTAATTTTAAATAACATTTTTTTTTAAATATTACATTTTTAGATGAAAAATCAGTGTTTTTTGCAGTTAAAAATTAATTTTTTAACTCTCTTTATTTCTTTGTTGAAAATGTATGCATTTCGTTGAAAATCCCCTTTTTTGATAGAAAATAAATTGTTTTGGCTTGAAAATTCGACGGGTTGGTGAAAGATTTAACCACTTGGTTAAGGATTGACCTGTTTGTTGAAAATTCATATTTTTAGATAGAAAATTCAGTTATTTAGTTAAAAATTCAATTGTTTTGTAGAGAATTCATTTTTTGGCTTACAAATTTAACAATCTGGTCGAAATTTTTTTTCTTGACCGATTTTTTTTTTACTTAAAATTAAACTATTTACTATTATAGAAAATTCGTAATTTTTGTTAGAAAATTCAACTGTTTTGTAGCAAATTCTTTTTTTTTTGCTTAAAAATTTAACATTCAGGTTGACATTCTTTTTCTTGACTGCATTTTTTTACGTAAAATTTAAATTATTTTTAAAAAATTCATATTATCGGGTATAAAATTCAACTGATTTATTGAAAATTCTTATTTTTTGGCAGAAAATCATTTTTTTTTTTAGTTAGAAATGCCACTATATAGTTGAAAATTAATCTGTTTTAGTTGAGGATTCAAGTATTTTGTTAGAAAATAAATTTTCTTTGGCTAAATCCAACTTTTTTTCAATAAATTTTTTTTTTTACATTTTTGATTGAAAATTTAGGTTTTTTGCTGTTGAAAAATTAATCTTTGAACTCTAAATTTATATACTTTGTTGAAAATTCATCTGATAAGATTGAAAATTCAACAATATTGTTGAGGATTTACCCTTTTGTTGAAAATTCATATTTTGAAATTAGAAATTTATTTAATTTAGAAATTTGATTTCGTCTTTTTGACATAAAAATTCCAAAATTTGGTTTAAAATTACTTTTCTGTTGAAAATTAACATTTTCGGGAAGAAAATTCGTCCTTTTGGTTTGAAAATTCAATTTTTTTTTTAGGACATTCGGCTTGGAAATTCAAGAATTTGATCGACAATGCCACTATTTGGTTGAAAATTTAACTATATGGTTGAAAATAAACTTTTTTTTTAAATTCTATTATTTCGTAGAAAATTCCTTTTTTTTGGCTTGGAAATTTAACAGTTTAATAGAACATTCAACTGTTTGGTTAATAATGTAATTTTCTTTTAAAAATTCATATTTTCGAGTTCAAAAAATGAACTGTTTTGTAGAAAATTCGTCATTCTGGCTTGGAAATTCAAGGATTTTATAGAAGACTGATTTGTTTTTTCGCTTGAAAATTCAACAATTTGTTTGATATTCTTCTTTTGGACTAAAAAATCGTTCTTGGTTGAAAATTATAATCTTTTGTTGAAAGTTCGCCTTTTCGTCTGGAGTTTTTAAAACTTTAAATTTAACTTTTTTGTTAAAAATTTAGGTATTTTGTTCCAAATTCGTATTTTTTTTATAGAGTCAATTTCTTTTTTGTCGAAAATGTTGAAAATTAATCTTTTTTCGTTAAGATTTCAAGTATTTTGTTGAAAATTCATTCACGTTGGCTAATGCAAATGATTTTTTATCTAAAATTAAAACATTTTTTCTTCAAATTACAAATATTACATTTTTCGTTGAAAATTCAGTTTTTTGTTGGTTAAAAGTAATTTTTTTAACTGTAAATTTTTCCATTTTGTTGAAAATTCATTTGTTTGGCTTCGAAATTCAAGGATTTTATAGAAAATCCAACTATTTGCTTGAAAATTTAACTATTTTTTAGAAAATTCGTTTTTTGGCTTGAAAATTCGACAATTTAGTTGATATTTTTTTTTGCTTGATCTACAAATTGTGCTTGGTTGAAAATTAAATTACTTTGTTTGGTTAAATATTCCAATTGTTTTTTTATCTTAAATTAAAATATATTTTTTTAAATTTCAAATATTACATTTTTCGTTGAAAATTCAGTTTTTTATTTGGTTAAAATTAATTTTTTCAACTGCAAATTTTTGTCTTTATTTTTTTTTAAATAAAATTTAATTATGTTTTTTTAAAACATTTTATGTGTTTGGATAAACATTCCAATTGTTTTCTATCTTAAATTAAAATATTTTTTGTTATAATTTCAATTATTACATTTTTGGTTGAAAATTCCGTTTTTTGTTTAATAAAATTAATTGTTTTAACTTTAAATTTATATATCTACAACTATTTGTCACAAAATTGAACTATTTTGTAGAAAACTCTTTTTTTTCTGGAAAATAAAAGAACTCAACTATTTAGTTACACATTTTTAAAAACGAAAAAAATAGAAACTAAAAATTAATAAAATAAAATTTAGACTAACTTTAGATCGATTGTTCAACCTGCTAAGTTAAAAATTAATGTATTTTGTTGAAAATTCGTCTTTCTTGGTAGAAAATTCAACTACATTTTGTTGAAAATGTATAAATTTTTTTGTTTAAATTCGTCCAATGGCCACCCTGAGTTCACTAATTCGCTGACTAGATTTACGCTGCTCACTTGCAAAAGCAATCGAGTAATTTAAATAATAAAAAATTAAACATATTTAGTATTTTTCAAAATATTTTTGTCCTGAAAGAACATATATCCATTTCAGGATTGGAACTTTTGAATGATCTTGGACTGCGCCATTTAGAACGATTTCTGTAAATATAGAAAGCTGATTTTAGATAAAATTACAAATATTTCGTCAAAAGAAACACATGAATAAAAAGTTTTTACAATATTCATTACATTTCTAGATTATATTTATGTCATAACTTTGATTTACATTCATTATTTTAATAACTGTAACTTAAAATAGATACTTAGATGTATTTTTATACTCGCTATCATTACAATTTTAAATATAGCAACATTCTTTTATAAATATTACATTCATAATGGAATTTCATGTGTTAACATTTTTTTTAATCATCCCAGTTTGCATGCAAGGACGGTTGTGCCTTAACATTTTTCATGTGCAAAAAAAAAACAATAGTTTCTTTATTTTCATTTGGCGCCTCTTCCCTTTTTAATAAAAAACTGGGCTACGATTTACAAACTTCTTCATATTATCTTATCTCTTTTGTATTTTAGTAACAGTACATTAATCCAGGAAATTTTAATTCTATCGTATTTATGCACTCTACCCTAAATTTCTAGTCACTGAAAATTTCAGAACTTTATAATAAACAATGGTAATAGTACAACAGTTGGGAACGATGTACTGAAAATCCGAAAATTCCTTCATATTAAGCGCTGATGACACTTTCTGGATATTTTCAAATTTACAAAACAGAAAAAGTGCGATATCAACTCTTAAGAAATAATTATATCAAAACACAATCACAACAAATATGCGAGGATTAATAAAAAGTTCAAACAATCACTCTTGACTCGCAACAGATTTTTCAATTGACTTCTCCCTCATTTTTCACCACTTTTCCTCAATCTGTTTTCAAAACTCCTTGGAAAAAAAAAAAATAATAAATAAATCATAGAACTGTGCATTTTGCTCTCTTAGAGAAAACGTAAAGATTAGAGTTCAATGTACATAAATGAAATTTAAAATACTACGTACATGGAAAAATTATATGTAGATACTAAAAGCCCTTATGTATCATGATATATTCTTGGCAAATAGAAACCTATTAATGATTATGTGCGAGACGATGAATTCGAAAAGAGAAAAATATTCTCCACGCGTTGCACTCTTATTTTTCATAAGTAAACCTGTATCACACTGCATTTAGTCTATGTTTAAGTATGCTTCATGATGCATAAAAAATTATATTTATCGAATAACTGAATACTATGGAAATAGAATGTACCTTATCGAAGTAAAGAATTTTTTAATTATTATTATTATTATTTAGTAACGCGGTTGTTGTTGGGTCAGGTTGTCCATTTGGGATCGAACTGCAGTTGCGGCTACATTGCTCGCTGCATTTTGCACATGCTCGTTTCTCAAAAATGTTGTCGCGAATTCTTGTTGTGCCTTTTGCACACTTGCGGTTGATGATCGATAAATGCGATGTACCTTAAAAACAATGAAGAATAAAAGAATCGATCACAGCAATTTAATTTGAGAGAAAATAGGGGAATATATTTTTTTTTTCTCGAAAGAAGAAGGTTGTTTTCCTGTAATATTTTAATCTAATAAAATTAGTGGGTCAAAATTTACGAAAACAGGCCTCACAGTTCCTATGTGATGAAATGTAGGGACTCAAAATGTACAAAATTCGGGATAAATTCAGAATATTTCAGAACAATTCAAGTTACATTCAAAAGAATTTAAATGAATTGGAAAAATCTTTTAAAATAAAAAATAAATTGATTGATAAGAATAAATTTTGAATGAATTTAGAGAGATTTAAAAGAAATGAGAAGAATTAGATTAAATTCATTTAAAAATCAAGCTAATTTAAAAAGTAATCGAGTGAATTGAAAAGAATGAAAAAATATGGGGAAATTAATTGAATTGAGAAGAATTGAGTGAATTTAGAAAAATTTAAAAGAATTTAAGAGGATTTAGGATACATTAATAAGAATTCAGGGTGAATTCTAAATGAATTGCAAAAAATTGGTTAAAATGTCTTCAAATCTGCGAAACCCTACGAAATTCTTCATGTCTTGAGAAAAATTCTTTGAAATCCATTAAAATATTAAAATCTCTTAACATTATTAAAACCCTTGGAAATGTTTAAATTTCTTGAAAATGCCTTGGAATCTTTTAAAATACATTAAAATATTTCGATCTTTGCAAGGCTTCAAACTACTGAAATAAATAAAAAAATATAAAATCTGGGAATCTTTTTAAGTGTCCTAAAAAATTTCTAATCCTTTGGTATATTTTGAAAACCCTTAAAAACGCCTGATAATCTTTTACAACACCCTCAAGTAATTCAAATCTTTTTAAGTCCCATTAAATTGCTGATATCAATAAAAAAATTTTAGCTTTTAAAATAACCTAAATTATTTTAAATCCCTTAAACTCTTTTGAAAATTTTTAAAGTTCTTGAAAATGCCAAGGAATTTGAAAAAAAAATACTTTAATATATTTCAAATCCTTCGATCATTAGTATCAATTAAATTAAAACTATAAAATATTCCATTGCATTCAGTGGAATAGAGTAAATTTAAAAGTGAAATAAAAATCTGCAACTGAATTCATAAAATTCAAAAGAATAATAACACTAAAATATTATAAAATTCCGTGATCAATTAGTTTTGCAAAATTACAAAATTTTAGAAGAAATTCAAATAACTCGAAGAGATATTATTTTAGAAGTTATAAAAAAATATAAATAAAAAATGTAACTTAAAATGATTTTCAAAGATTTGAAGTAAAATGTAGATTTTTGACGATTTTGAATAAAAAAATTAAGAAGCTTTTTAAGAATTTTGAAAGCTTTGAAGAGAATACAAAGATTTTTTAAAGACTTTTATGAAGATTTTAAATCGATTTTTCTACTTATAAAAATTTATTTTTAGAGGCTATTCAAAGAGATTTCAAAACATTCCAGTAGATTTCGAAAATTGTTAAAAAGAAGCTGGAAGATTTTGTGTCAATTTTTTTTAATTTTTTAGAATTTTTTAGAATCTTTAGGAAAAATTTGAATAATTTTAAAACATATTTAGAAGTTTTTAAACATTTACAAAAATTTTCAAAAAGGATTTTTCAAAAGAAATGTTTCAAACCCTTTCTAAAAATTTCGAAAAAGAATGTACAAGATTTTTCAAATTTGCAAGATTACAAAATTTTAGAAAAGATTCGATTTTTAAATACTTCGAAAAAATAAAGCTGTTATGAAGTTTGAAAGGTGAATGAAAAAATGTTCTTTGGATTGCAAGGCAAATTTTTAATGATTTTTTATTTTGAAAAATAAAATTTAAAGTAATATTTAAGAAGATTTCAAAATATTTTAAAAGATTTTTAAAAAATAATCTCAAATATTTAAAGGCAATTTTTAAAAATATTTTTAAACAAATTTTTCATTTGACGATTTTCAAACAATTTGAAAAAATGCAGTAGATTTTTGATTATTTTGAACAAGAAATTATGAAGGTTTTATGGAAATTAAAATAATTTTTTCTACTTACCAAAGTTTATTTTTAGAGGCTATTCAAAGAGATTTCAAAAAATTTCAAAAAGGATTTTTCAAAATAAATGTTTCAAAACATCTCATAAAATTTCAAAAAAGAATAAAGAAGATGTTAAAGCTAAATTTTGCAATTTTGCAAGATTACAAAATTTTAGAAAAAATTCGAGTAAGTTATGAAACATTTAGAAATTTTGAAATAATTTAAAACTTGTCAAGATTTCAATTTGTTAATGTAGATTTTTAAAGATTTCGAAAAAGAAGCTTTGTAAGAATTTTGAAAGGTTTAATTTCTCAGAATTTAAAAAAAATGTAGGAAAAATTCGAGTCAATTAAAAAGATATTCCGGAATTTTAGAAGTTTTCAAGAAATTAAAAATATTTTAGAGCTTAAAAATATTTTTAATTTTCTTCCAAAGTTCTGAAAGGCCTCAATATCTTTTAAACTAAGTCAAATTTTTCCTAATATTTGGTAAAATCCTGTAAAATAAAAAAATTTCTAGATTCTTTTTTGATACATCTAAAAGCTTCAAACCCCTTTTTAAATTTTCTCAAGAATCTTAGAAAAATTATATTTATTTAACATACCCTATTATTGTTCAAATATTGTAAATATACTCGGAAATCTAAAGACTTCAAATTAACAATTTGTTATATTCTTTGAAATCCGATGGTATTTTATTAAAAGTACTGATTTCTGGTTTAAAATTCCAACAAAAATGAAAATTGTACAATAATGATATGAAAAATAATAATAATTTGGAAAATTGATGACTTTTTAAATTAAAAATACCGACGAAAATCATAATTAAAAATTGCTAAAAGATGATAAACTTTGATCAAATCGCAATGATTTTTGTTTCAAAATTCTAATTTTTGATGTAATAAGAAATATCATTACCTGAAATTAAAAAAAAACTGAATCTTATTCAGGGTGGCTGTTTTAATCGAAGAAAAAATTCCCGGTCATATCCCGGCTTTTTCCTCGGTTCGCAAACATTTTTCACGGCCAATTAAATTAAAAAAATCGAACTATATTCTAAACATTTTTCCATATAAAGTAATAAACAATAAACGAAAAATTACAGAATTCAAAGTGGAACAATGTTAAATAAAATTCAAATAAGCTGCAAATTTTAGAAGTTATATAAATCATAGAGTTCAAAGATTCAGATTAAGTTCCAAAAATATAAATATAAAAATAAAAGTCAATAGCTTCACAAATTTAATTTAAAAATCTTGAGAAATCTAGAAGTGGTTTAAAATTTTTCCGAATTAAAAATAATTTTATTGAATTTTTGTTTGGAACTTTTAAATATATTTCAAAATAAATTGATTTTTTTCTCTAATTGTTAAAAAATCCTGCAAATTGAAAAAAATTGAATTTGAATTTTTAAATAACAATAGAACACTTATTAATTGTAAAAATATTAGAGCAATCTTAAGAGATATTTAGAAGTTTTAAAAAGATTCGAATTAAATTTAGAACTTGAAATAATTTCAAATACTTAAAGCCGAATTTAAAATAAAACGTAGATTTTTGCAGTTTTTAAACAAAAATGTCGAATTTTTTTAAGAATTGTGAAAGACTTCAAACGAATAAAAAATTTTCTTCAGATTCTTAGGAAAATTGAAAATGATTTTTCACTTTGAAAAATTATGGAAGGTTTGAAGGATTTTATTTAATTTGCTGGATTTTCAAAAATTGTAGGAAAATTTGGATTAATTTTAAATTTCGAATCTTTTCAAAACTTTATCTTTTAAAATTACTCAAAATTTTTCTATAAATAATAAGTGTTCAATTGTTATTTATGCGTCAAAATTTAACAACTTAACTTATAAATTAAACACTTTTTAAATATAACAATTAAAATCGTAATGCTAAAAGTTTAGAAATTCTTCGAAAATCTCAAGATTCAAAGCTTTCTATGTAAAATAATTCAGTTTCAAATTGTTTTCTTTTAAATGTTTAGTTTCAATTTACTCATCTTAAATGGACAGTGACATATTGCAAAATATTAAAAACTTATTCTTTTTCTACATCAAGAAATTTCAAATTAAATGGGATAAAAATTAAATAATTTAGACTCACAATATTTTAAATCTAATAAAAATCTTTAATTAGGACTATATTATTATGGATTTATTTTTAAGTTGAAAATAGTAAAACACACGTTTACATTTTTTAATGGCTAAAAAATTAATAGAAGTAATATATTAATAAATTTAATATAAAAAAATAATATAAAGAAAGACCTGAAACTCCAAATTAAAAATATATTATTGATAAATCGGAATTTTTTTTTAAATTAAAATTATCGGAATAAATGATATATTAATCTCGATTCTTATTAAGACTTTCGGATTGAAACAGTTACAATCTAGAAATTCTCAAATTTTGAACGGATCTAGAATTTTAAAAATAATTAATTTTTTTCCATTTACAGTTGATAAAATAAAACTGTTTTTTTTTCAAAAATTTTCAACTTCAAATGCTTTTAATTTTTAATGGTTAAAATCTTCAAAACTGCCACCCTGTTTTTTATTAAAAAATCTTCGATTTTAAAAACATCTCATTAAAATTTTTTTTTAACCTTTAAAAATGCATTTTAAAATTCTTTAACTTAAAATATATGCTTAAAAATTGAAAATCTAAAAAAGAGAATTTTTAAAGTGAAATATTTTCGAATTAAGCATACAATTTGAACAAATTATTTAAAAAATGGTTGAAATAAAGGTTTGACAAAATTTTTATTCAACAAATTTGGTAAAATTCGCGGTCAAAAAATAAATTCAATGTCATTTTCAGGTTCTCCCCGGTCTCATGAAATTTTCGGTCTTCCTGTTATTTGAAAGCTAAAAATTTTTTGAATAAAAATTCCAATTTAAGCCAAAAATTAAAAACACTAATACAATTCCAAACTGTTAAAGTTCAATTTTAGTTCAATTTTATTTAAGTAAATTTTATTATTTCAAGAAAAAACTATTGGATTTAAAGCTAATTATATTTATTAAAAAATACCAATTATTTCCGACAAAAAATATTAAAATAAAAAATTCTTTAAAGTCAAGGATCTCTGTTCAAGATAACCGATTTCCTCTAAAAAAAATAACTTAATATAACCTGAAAATGTATAAAAAAGTATAAAATGATGAACCAACGAAAAAAATTAACATAACTTATTTTTTTAAACGAATTTTAAGTCTTCCAAAATTTTATATTAAAATTCGTTAAAAAATACTAATTTTCAGCAAAAAGCACCAACCTGAAACACGTATGATTTAATTTAATATACCATTTGTACTTTCATAAGAAAATAAAAATTATATTAGAACTTCAAGTACTTAAAATGATGATTTTGTTTTCTAAAATATTTAACTTCTTTTTTATAATAAAGGTATTTTGCAGATTCAATTGATAAGAAAGTCTTCATTAATTCACTAAAAAGGATTTCTATTCGGTTCAGAACTTGATGAATCGGTCAATAAATCGTGTTTATTCTTGAAAACATTTTAAAATTACAAAAAATCGAAAAGATTAAAAAAATTTTAGAAAAATTTCAAAATATTCTAAACATTGTAAGAGATTTCACAAATAATTCAGGTAGGATTGTCTTTTGATTATTTTCATCAAAAATAGAGGAATTTTATGCAAATCAGAGAACAATTTTTTATCTTTAGGGATACAAAATTTTAAAAAGTTATTTTTAGGAGAAGCAGGGGAGAGGCTTTGAAGCCTGAAAAAAGGGATTTTAAGAATTTTTATACCTTTACTGAGAATATAAGCCGATAAAAAATAAAATTCTATACGTTTTAACATGTTTAAAATCTAAATACCTTCGAGAGCAAGATACAATCTCCAACTGCTGCGAGAGTGAATCCAGCAGTAACAATTAGCGCAAAAAGTCCCGCGAACGTGCCTTTCATTGTTTTGTCAAAACAAGAAATAGCTACAAAAAGGCCACTGAAATAAAAAATTGAATATAAATTATTGTTCGAAAATTATTGAACTAAAAAAAGGACGCATTAAAAAAATTACCATGAGCCAGTATCTGGAATGCCCAATGCTTGGATAGAGGCAACGACGATTTGAAAGAAGAAGACAAAGAAAAAGACCATGAAATTGATAGAGCTGTCGGTCCTGCAAAAAACCAATTGTAAAATAAATTTAACGTCACGACAAATAAATAATAAGTAGCAACTATTTTTATAGTTTCTACCATACAAATAATTTTGAATTTCTTTTCATTCTTTTTAAAAATTTCCTTTTCTAAATCAGAAGCATAACTCTATTTGTGAATAAAATTCAAGTCAAAAATGTAATTTTTTTTAGAAAATTCACTGATTTTTCTAGAAAATTTCCTGTAACAATTATAATTCTTTTGGAAAACTCCTCGTTCCATATATGAAGATTATAATTTTTTTCGAAAATTCTCTGAACCAATTCAGAATTACAAGCAATTGCTTCGGAACATTTCCTGTTCCAAGTCCGAATAGTATTTTTGGTCCTATTTGCTATAGTTAAAATTGTAATTATTTTGGAAAATTCTCTGTTCCAAATTAAAATCATAATTTTTCTCAAAAATTCCCCGTTTCAAGTAAAAATTATAAATAGTTTCAAAAATTTTCTGTTCCAAGTTTCTTTTCTAACATTTCTAGTGAAAAATCTTAATTCTTTTGGAAAATTTCCTGTTTCAAATCAGAATCATAATAATTTTCGAAAATTTCCCATTACAAGTAAAAGTTGTAATTCGTTTGGAAAATTTCTTGTTCCAAATCAGAACCAGAATTATTTTCTAAAATTCCTATTAGCTAGTTAAATTGTAGTTTTGTTGGGAAATTCCCTGTTCCAAATCAAAATCATAATTTTTCTTAAAAATTCTCCGTTTCAAGTAAAAATTACAATTCTTTTGGAAAATTGTTTGTTCCAAGTTTCTTTTCTAACATTCCTAGTTTGCTAGTGAAAATTGCAATTCCTTCGGAAAATTTCCTGTTCCACATCACACTCAGAATTACTTTCTAAAATTTCTATTAGCCAGTTAAATTGTAATTCTTTTGAAAAATTCCTTGTTCCAAATCAAAATCATAATTTTTCTAGAAAATTCCCCGTTTCAAGTAAAAATTATCATTCTTTTGGAAAATTGTTTGTTCCAAGTTTCTTTTCTAACAT
>NC_046658.1:177313933-177334007 GCF_010883055.1 Belonocnema kinseyi
TTTCTTTTAATTCCTATTTGCTATAGTTTAAATTGTAATTTTGTTGGAAAATTCCCTGTTCCAAATAAAAATCATAATTATTCTAAAAAAAATCCCCGCTTCAAGTAAAGTTATAATCCGTTTGCAAAATTTTCTGTTTCAAGTTTCTTTTCTAATATTTCTATTTAAAAATCTTAATTCTTTTGGAAAATTTCCTGTTTCAAATCAGAATTATTTTTGAAAATTTCCCGTTCCAAGTAAAAGATGTAATTATTTTTGAAAATTCCCTGTTCCAAATCAAAATCATAATTTTTCTCAAAAATTCCACGTTCCAAGTAAAAATTATCATTCTTTTGGAAAATTGTTTGTTCCAAGTTTCTTTTCGAACATTCCTAGTTTGCTAGTTAAAATTGTAATTCTTTTGGAAAACTTCTTGTTCCATATCTGAAAATTATAATTTTTTTCGAAAATTCTCTGAACTAATTCAGAATTACAAGCAATTGCTTCGGAAAATTTCCTGTTCCAAGTCCAAATAGTAATTTTTCTTTTAATTCCTATTTGCTATAGTTCAAGTTGTAATTATGTTGGAAAATTCCCTGTTCCAAACCAAAATCATAATTGTTATAAAAAATTCCCCGCTTCAAGTAAAGTTATAATTCTTTTGCAAAGTTTTCTGTTCCAAGTTTCTTTTCTAAATATTTCTAGTTAAAAATCTTAATTCTTTTGGAAAATATCCTGTTTGAAATCAGAATCATAATTATTTTTGAAAATTCCCCGTTCCAAGTAAAAGATGTAATTATTTTGGTAAATTCCATATTCCAAATAAGAATCAGAATTATTTTCTAAAATTCCTATTGGCTAGTTTAAATTGTAATTTTGTTGGAAAATTCCCCGTTCCAAATCAAAATCATTATTTTTCTCAAAAACTCCCCGTTCCAAGTAAAAATGATAATTCTTTTGAAAAATTGTTTGTTCCAAGTTTCTTTTCTAACATTTCTAGTTTGCTAGTTAAAATTCTAATTCTTTTGGAAAATTTCCTGTTCCAAGTGAGAATTATAATATTTTGGAAAATTTCTTCTTAATGTGTAAATAATATTTTTTTTTTCAAAAATTCTCGGATCCAATTCCGAATTACAAAGAATTGTTTTGAAAAATGTCCTGTTCCAAGTGAGAATAATAATTCTTTTAGAAAATATCCTGTTCCTAGTCTTTGTTCCAGATCTGAATTACAATATTTTTTTGAAAAATCTCTGATTCAATTCAGAATTACATACAATTGCGTCGGAAAATTTCCTGTTCTAAGTAAGAATTACAATTCTTTGAAAAAACTTCCTCTTCCAGGTCAGAATTGTAAGTATTTCGTAAATTTTCCAGTTTCAAGTTAGAATTATAATTCTTTGCAAAATCCCTGGTTCCTCATCTGAATTATGATTCATTCAGAAAAATCCCTATTACAATTTAGAATTATAATTCCTTTGGAAAATTCCTTGTTCCAGATCTAAATTTTCATTTTTTCTTCGAAAATTCTCGGATTCAATTCAGAAATACCCATAATTCCTTAGGAAAATTTTCTGTTCCAAGTAAGAATTATAATTCTTCTCAAAAATGTCCTCTTCAAAAAATAGAATTTTTTTTGTAAGATTTTCAATTCCCATTCATAATTACAATTTTGTTGGAAAACATCCTATTCCAAGTCAGAATTTTAATTCTACAAAATTGTCATTCTTTAGAAAATTTATTGTTCCTCATCTAAATTATAATTTTATTTTCGAAAATTCTCTGAAGTGATTCAGAATTACAAGTAAAAAGTTGCAAAATGTATCACTTATATTATCATTATCAAAAATGTAGTATTTTTCAGTGTTCGTTTCAAAATTGAACAAACTGATGTGAGAGTAATAAAATATAAAAACACTTTTAATATTCATTTTAGTAAAACCGAATGAAAAATCTCGGTTAATGAATCAAATTCCTAGTCACTTCTTGTTTTTTGTCTCAGTGAACAATATTTCTCTCCTTTTTCCGGATGCTCTAAAATGTAGACACCCTGATTTTTACTGTAGTTTGTTTTCTTTTCTTTTTTTAAAGAAAAATTTACTAACTTGAAAGCTTTGTAGGCTGGTCTGAACCAGCAAAGAAACGAGAATGGCGTAAAGAGGATGAGGTAAAGAATACTAAGTCCGAAGGTGGAAAACGATGCAGAATGAATCAATAAGAAGAATCCACCGAAGACGTTTAAAACCATCACTAGTGCGTGAACTGAAACAGACAGAAAATTATAAGTTATAAGGTTAATACAATTTTATATAAAAATATAATTATTGAGTTGTGATTAAAAATTAGTTTATTATTATTAGCAAATCTATTAAAATATAAAAATAAAATGAAAAAAAAAATTTTTTTTTAATCCACTAGATTACTCTTTCATTAGAAAAAAAAACTCGGTTTGTTTTACAACATTTTTAAAATGAAATTTACAGAAAATCTTATATGATTTAAAAACTTTGTATATGAAATTTTCTGATTATAGCGAGAAAATTCCAGTAAATTCAATATGAATGACACCATTTTTTTAATTTTTGAAAGCCAAAACTTACTCAAAAAGACCAATAATTTTAAACAATAAATAAACAAAAAAAATTTTCAGTTAGAATAATTGATTTTCATTTTGAACAAAATAAAGCGAATTTTTAACAATTAAATTTTCAGTGAAAAAAAATAATTTTTAATATATAATTGATAAAAAGACAAATTTTCACAAAAATATGAGTTTTCCACAAAATAGTTAAATTTGTGATCAAGAAGATTAAATGTCTATCAAAAAAGATAAATTTTTGACAAACAATGGAAGTTAAATTTTCAGTAAAAAAATACTGATTTTCAATGAAAAATATGAATTTAGAAAAAGTTACATTTTTAATGAACAAATTAAATTTCAACAGAAATTTTCTTTTTAAATTCATTACATTTTTAAGCAAACAAATTATTTTAAATTAAAATAATGAATCTTCAACAAAATAAAATGAATTTTTAACCCAGTAGTTGAATTTTTAACCCAAAATAAGTATTTTCTAACAAAAATAATAGTTAAATTTTCAACCAAATGAATGAATTTTCAACTAAAAAGAAAAATTTTAAACCAAACATGGAAAATATCAATTTTTAGTTAAAAAGAAATCATTTTTACCGACAAAAAAAAGAACTTCCAACAAAATAGATAAATTTTTATAAAAAAAATTAATTTTTGACTAAAATAATTAATCTTCAATAAAAAAACTTCATTTTTAAACCATAAATTTAATTTTCAATCCCAAAGATGAATTTTCTCCAAAAAAAGACAAATTTTCAAGAAAATAGTTAAATTTTCAACCACGGAGAATACACTTCTATCAAAAAATATCAATTTTCGACAAAAAATGGCATAGATAAATTTTCAGTAAAAAAACCATTAATTTTTAATATAAAAAACTCATTTTCAATAAAATAAATGAAATTTCAACACAAAAATGAATTTTTTATTGATAAAAAGACAAATTTTCACAAATATGAACTTTCCATAAAATAGTTAAATTTGTAATCAAGAACATTAAATTTCTATCAAAAAGGATAAATTTTGTATCAAAAATGGATGTTAAATTTTCAGTAAAAAAATTAATTTTGTATTAAAAAAAACTGATTTTCAATCAAAAATATGGATTTCCAAATAAACAGATTCATTTTCTATGACAAAAAAATTTTAAAAGAATTTTTAACAAAATAGTTACATTTTTACTAAAAAAGAGAATTTTTCACCAAGAAGATTAAAATTCTACCACAAAAGACAAATATTTAACAAAATACATACATTTTTAGAGAAATAGCTAAAGTTTAAAATAAAGAAGGTAAATGTTACATTGGGAAAGAAATAGTTACATTTTTAATCAATAAATCAAATTTTCACAGAAAAAAATAACAAAATTTAAAAAATGTCGTTAAATTTTTAAGCAAAAATGATTTTAAACTAAAATAATAAATCTTCAACAAAATAAAATGATTTTTTAAATTAGTAGTTGAATTTTCAACCCAAAATAAGAATTTTGTAACAAAAATGACAATTTTTTTTTAAAAAAGATGAATTTTCAACAAAATAGTACGGTTTTCAACCAAAGTGATGCACTTTCGATAAAAGAAAATTAATTCTCGACAAAAAATGTAATGGTTGATTTTTCCATAAAACAGTTGAAATTAACCAAAAAATACAACAAATTATTTAAATCCTTAACCAAAATAAACTCATTTTCAAAGCAAAAGGAGAAATTTTTGAGAAAAACTTTGAATTTTCAGCCCAAAAAAGACGATGGAAAATTTTTAACTGAAAAAGCCAAATTTTCGACAAAATAGTTAAATTTGCAATCAAGAAGATTAAATGTCTATCAAAAAAGATAAATTTTTGACAAAAAATGGAATTTAAATTTTCAGTAAAAAAATTAATTTTATATAAAAAAACTTCATTTCAATCAAAAATATGAATTTCCAAATAAACAGATTCATTTTTTATCCCAAAAAATAAATTTGGAAAAAAAAATAAATATTGAACCAAATTTTGAATTAAAAAAAAATGTTTAACCTAATAGTTAAATTTTTAACCAAAATGCAGAATTTTTCACCAAGCAGATAAAAATTCTACATACATTTTTAGAGAAATAGCTGAATTTTCAAATGAAGAAGGTAAACAGTACAGCAGGAAAGAAATAGTTACATTTTCAGTCAATAAATTAAATTTTAACAGAAAAAAACAACAAAATTTAAAAAATGTTGTTAAATTTTTAAGCAAACAAATTATTTTAAACTAAAATAATGAATCTTCAACAAAATAAAATGAATTCTTAAACCAGTAGTTGAATTTTCAACCCAAAATAAGAATTTTCTAACAAAAATGACAATTTTTTTAAAAATAAATGATTTTTCAACAAAATAGTTACATTTTCAGATGAAAAATTAATTTTTAATAAAAAAAAAAACTGATTTTCATTCACGAAAATAAATTTTGTACTCGAAAAAATTAATTATGAAAAAAAAATGGATTTTCAACCTGATAGTTAAGTTTTCAACCAATTGAATGAATTTTCAACTAGAAATACCAATTTTAAACCAACCATGGAAAAGATCGATTTTCAGTTAAAAAAATTCATTTTTAACAACAAAAAAAGAATTTCCAACAAAATTTTAAATTTTTATGCAAAAAAATTAATTTTTTCAAACAATAAGATTAAATTTCTGTCAAGAAATATCAGTTTTCGACAAAAAATAGAATAGTTAAATTTTCAATTAAAAAAAATAAATTTAGCACAATCGGTTAAAAATTATTTATAATTTTTGTTGAAAATTTCTTCTTTTATTATAGAATATTCAAATTTTGGGTTGAAAATTTAAATATTTTGGTTTAAATTATATGTGTTTGATTGAAAATGCATCATTTTAGTTAAAAGTTCATTTCTTTGGTTAAAGATTTACAAAATTTGGTTGGAAATGTTTTTTTTACTAATAATGTAGCTATTTAATTTTTTCTAGAAAATTGATCTTTTTCAGTTAAAAATACACAGCCTATTTTATTGGAAAATCGTCTTTTTTGGATGAAAATTCAAATACTTTGGTTATAAATGCATATTTTTGGGTTGTAAATTCAAATTTTCTTTTTTCGTGTTTGTTTGAAAATGTAACTATTGCTTTTAAAAAAACTTTTGTTGTTGTTAAATATTTATCATTTTTAGTTGAAAATCCATGTATTTTGATGAAATTTAATCTGTTTTTTAGCATTTAATCTTCTTGGTTGAAAATTTATCTTTTTGGTTGACTTTTTGTTGTTGGAAAATTACTTTTTTCCTTAAAATTTATCTATTCCATTTTTCGATGAAAATTTATCTTTTTTATTTGCAAACTCAACTATTTGGTTAAAAATTCATGTTTTTTTATTAGAATTTCTTTTTTTGGTTTAAAATTATTTTCTTTTGTTGAAAATTAATTTTTTGAACTGAAATTTTACATATTCAAAATTTTTATGAAAGATTATCGTCTTTATTCAAAAACTTAACTATATGCTTGAAATTTGTCTTTTTCGTTTACCATTAATTTCTTTGATTGAAAATTTAACTATTTTGTTAAAAATTAGTTTTTTTAATTTGAAAATCTAACTATTTAGTATAAAATGTATGTATTTAATTAAAATTTCCCCTTTTTAGCTTAGAATTATTCTCTTTACTTGAAAATTATTATTTTTTTTAAAATGAAAATTTAAATATTCAATTTTGTAGACGAAAATTTATCTTTTTTATTCGTAAATTCAATTATTTCGTTGATAGTTCATGTTTTTGTTTTAGGATTACGGGTCTGTTGAAAAATCGTTTTTTAATTACAAATTAATGTTTTAAACTGAAAATTGATTTCGGTGACAAAAATTTTTATTAACATTTTTTATTTAATTATATTTATATTTTTTATTTAAAAACGTAACTATTGCTTTGAAATTAGTCTCTTTGATTGAAAATCAATTTTTTTTGACTGGAAAAATTTTTTCACTCATAATTTAACTATTCCATTTTTGGTTGAAAATTGATCACCTTTTTGATTAAAAATTTCACTTTTTGGTTGAAAATTCGAATATTCTAGTTAAATATTCATAAATTTTAATGAAAATTTATCTTTTTGGATACAAATTAAAACTAATTCGTTGAAAGTTAAACTCCTTTGTCAAAATCTAATCTTTGTGATTTAAAATTTATATCTATTTCAGGTAAAGAATTATAAATAAAAAAATAATAAAATGAATTATAAAAATTATAAAGAAATATTTATAAATAAAACCTTTTTATATTATTTTTTTCAATAAAACTTTTTACATTACTTACAGATTTTTCAATTGAAATAGTAGAGAATTTTTCTTTAAAATATAAATATCAGGTTAGTTATAACTAAAAAGAATCTTTATAGCCTCTAAAAATTATTATGAATTTTTTTTCTAAAGTCTTCTTCTTGAACTGAATAAATTAAATTTTTTTCTAATTGCTAGTTAATATAGAAAATGCGATAAAAATCTTACACAGCCAGAGGTGATAAAGTTGTCTGACGATTCTCTGAAAGTTGGCATCAATTTCGGTGTCAATGTCTTGGTAAAAGCAGGGTTGAAAGCAACATTTTTCTGGGAGAGGTGGCCAGTTGTTTCGTCTTGCTGCAATATAAACAAATTCATGTAATTTAATGCAAAAAAAAATTAAATAAAAGAAATATATTTCCAGGACTTTTCCAGGTTTACTTTTAAAAAAATCTAATCAATTAAATTCAATTTCGAAATATTTTCCTAATCGCAGATTAATTTTAATTAATAATAATTTAAAAAATAATAATTTAAAATTTTTTAAATTAAAAGATAAAATTAATATTAAAAAAACATTTTTATAAATCATAGTATCCATTTTCTAAAATAATATAAAAAAAGGACAATATTTTTGATAATTGATGAAGATTAATGTCTTGACTTCAAAATCAATACAAATAATTCTTTTTACAATATATTGACAATGAAACCGTTCCATATTTTGATAAAAAACTACCGATTTATTGGTAAAAAAAAATATCAAAATAAGCTATTATTGTTAAAATATTGTAAACTGTTAAAAATGGTAAGTCTCTTGTTTAAACGTTAATGATTTTTTTTTAAATAACATTTTTTGACGTGCAATAATAACATTACCTAAAATTGTTCAAAATTGTAAATCACTATTGAATTTTTTTTCCTATTAAAAATATAACATTTTTACGAAAAACGCTAACAGGATTCAAAATTGTTCAAAGATTCTAAATCTTCTTCAAATAATCGTCATCTTTGTTTTTAAAGGCATATTTTTTGTGTAAAATTTTAACATAACCTAAAATTGTCCGAATTTGAGAATTGGCTCTAAAATCAAATTTTTTAAATTAAATATACCAATTTCCGACGAAAAATGATAACATAATATAAAATTGTTAAGATAATCCAAATAATGTTGAAGCTATAATAATTTTTTATTTAAGATAGCAATTTTCTTGTAAAAAGCTTTAACGTAACCTAAAATTGTCCAAATATACTATATGTTGGTCAAATTATAATGATTTTTGTTAAAAAAAGAAAACAACAATTTTTGGTTTAAATCCCTAAGATAACCTAAAATGGTTGAAAATGGAAAATCTAGTATAAATACATTTTTTCTTTATATTAACAATTATTTTTCTCTCAAAATTATAATTTTCCTATGATTTTTTGTTCTTTCTTGCCCGAAAAATCTTTTTTAATAATTTTTTTCAAGAATAGTTAAGCTGTATAATTTCTAAGTCGAAGCGTTAAAAATTAAACAATTATAATTAGAACTGGAGAATCACGAAACTTATATATTTTTAGATTCAAATTTTGAAAATAGAAATTGAAACAGGAATTGAAATTGTATTCTTTATAATATCAAAATTTAATAATTAAAGATTGAAAGCTTTTGAATATGAATAATTTTAAATTCAAAGCAATTATTAAAATTTCACAATTTAATATTGAAAACATTAAAATTAATGCTGATAAGATACATTTTTTTCTAAAATGAAAAAATGTTTTGAATTATTTGTTTGAAAACTTTTTCAGTAAATAGTAATTAAAACTGAAAAAATTTTAGACACTGAAAATTGTCATATTAAAACTTTTTTACACTCAAACTCTTTAAAATTTGAATTATTTGAACTAAATTTAAATTGCTTAAAGATTAATAATAATTATTAAATTATTAAAATGCCAATCCAAAATTCATCCAATTGAAATTGAATTGCAAAATTAAAACCTATAAAAGGGAAAAATTAAAAATATAAAATGAAAAAATGCAAATAAAAGGACTCAGAATTTTTAATCACAAAATTTTGCATTCAAATGCTCAATAATTTACGCGTATAAAATTGAAGATACTAAAATTTTTCAATATACGAAAATATAAATCCACGTCATCATTTTCAATGCTCTAAATTAAAAAATCAATCAATGAACTTTAAAATTTTCAAAACTATATAATTTTAAGAAATCTAAAGCTAGAAATATCAAATATTGAAAAATTGAAAATTTTTTAACTGAACACTTCTTATATTAGACATTCAATTATTTTCTTTTTAAATAGTTTGAACATCCTTGGAAAGCTTTAAAATTTTATTTCAAAATCTTGAGAAATCTATAAGTTGTTTTTAATTTGTTGTAAATTTAAATAATTTTGGAAATTTTTTCAGAACTTCTAAATGTCTGTCAAAATGAATTGAATTTTTTCTGCAATTTTCAGAAAATCTTGCAAATTTTAAAAAATGTCTTCACAATTTGAAAGTATAAATAACAATTGAACATTTATTATTTGTAAGCGAAATTTGAGTAATTTTAAGAGATTCTTTTCAAGAATTGTGGAATGCTTCAAAAAAATAAAACCATTTTCTTAAGATTCCTAGGAAAATTGAAAATAATTTTTTTATTTTTGAAAATTTATTTTAAGAGAATATTTCAGAAGAATTCAAAAGATTGAAAAAATGGTCAAAAATGAATCTGGAAGATTTTAAGGAAGTAATTTTAATTTTGCAGGATTTTTTAAAGAAATTTGAGGAAAAATTCAAATAATTTTTTTAAATGTTTAGAAGTTTTGAAAAAATTTCGAAAATAATATAAAATTTGAAAAATATATAACATGTAATTTTTTAAACTATTTAAAATTAAAAAAAATTAATTGCGAATTTACGAAGGTTTCAGTTTATAAATAAAATGTAATCGCTCAATTGTAAATGTTTCTAGCTTAAAATTGCATAAAATGATTTGCAGGTCAGTTTTTATTACTTCAAATAGAACTGTTCAAAATTTTTGCCAACCAGGAAAAAACCGGGAATTTTTTTCTCTGAATAAAACGGCAAATCTGCATATTTAAAAAATTTTTTTAAACTCATTTTTTTTAATTAAAAATTTAACTTTTCAATTTTTTGCTGCGATTTGATCGGTTTAAGAAGAAAATGCAAGTATTTAGTTCATAATTTATGTATTTTGTTTTAAAAAATCGTTCTTTTTAGTAGAAAATTAAATATTCCAACATTTTAGTTTAGTTCTTTCAGCTGAAAATTTAAATGTTCAATTTTTTATTTAAAAACGGTATTTTTTAGTTAAAAATTCGTCATTTTGGTTTAAAACCCAATTGTTTTAGTTAAAGAGTGATCACTTCAGTTAAAAAATAATCGCTTTTAAATAAAATTCAACTATTCCAGTTGAAAATTCATCATCTTCGTTAAAAACTGTTCACTCTATTTGAAAATGTAACTAGTTTTTCGATAAAAATTTTTCTTTGGTTGAGAATTATTATTTTTTATTATCTGATAATTTAACTTTTTCAAATGGACATTCCATCATTCCAGTTCTAAATTCATCTCTTTTTGGCTTAACAACCTTAATTTTTTAACTGAAAATTTAATTATGCAATTTTTGGTTGACAATTGATCCTCTTTAGTTGAAAAATCATCTTGTTGGTTTGAAATTCAACTGTTCTAACTAATAATTCCATTACTTTAATTTAAAATTTATCTGTTTGGTTGAACATTAATTTTGTAACAGTAAAATTAACTTCAATTATTTTCGGTTAATGATTTATCTTTTTAAGTTAATAATGTACGTATTTTGTTGTAAATTTGACTTTTTTGGTAGAAATAATTTTTCTTGGTCAAAAAAAATTCTAGAAGATTTTAAGAAAACTTTCTAAAATTTGAATGATAATTTTTATTCTTTTTAAAACTCCTAAATATCTCTTAAAATTACAATTTTTTCTACAAATGTTCATTTGTAAATTATACATCAAAATTTAAAAATTTCACTTACAAATTAAGCATTTTTCGAAATTTTAACGATTTCAGGTTTTCTATGTCAAACAGTTCTGTTAAAGATTCTTTACTTTTAAATATTTGGTTTCAATTTACTTGCCTTTAATAAAAATTCAAATATTGCTAAATATTCAATAATTAATCTTTTTTAAAATTAAAACAATATTTTTTTAAATGTAATAACATTTTTTTTGATTAAGAATATATTATTATGAAGTTATTTTTAAGTTGAAAATAGTTTATAAACTTTCTGTCACACGTTCACATTTGTTTAATGACTAAGATTTTCAAATTGAAACCGCTTAAGTTTTAACGTTAAAATCTAAAATTTCCAAAATTTTTAACTTATTTGAAGTCGTTTTGTCAAATCGTTTTCGTTCACTTTTTATAACTTAAAGTACAGATAAATTGAAAAAATTGACTTATTTATTTAATAAAAATGTTTTTTTATCCCAAATTTTCAACATCAAAGGCTTTTACTTTTTATTTGTTCAAGTATTTAAAAAAGCGTTTTAAAATTCTTCAAATTAAAAATGTAAGCTTAGAAATAAAAATTTTTAATTAAAAATATTTAAAGTAAAATAATTTTGATTTATACACTGTAAGCTAAATAATAACATTATTGAAAAACATAAAAATTCAACTAATTATTAAAAAACTGTTGAAATCGAACATGGACAGATTTTTCTTCTACAAATTTATCAAATTCCCGGTTTCAAAAAATGCCTGGTTTCCCGTTCATCATGAGAATTCAAAACTCGAAAATTGTAATCACTTAAAATGACCGAAATCATCCATTTGTTGCTGTAACAAATTCAGATAGTTTAATTTCCATTTTTTAAATTGTAAAATCAATTTTTAATTTTTTAATTTCACATATTCCTTTAGAATTATTATTCATTTTGAAATATAAAAAATAAACAATAATATACACCATACTATAAAAACTGTAATTTAAAATAATTTTTCGTGAAAATTGTGACAGGGTGACCATTTTAATCAAAGAAAAAAATTCCTGGTCATTTCAAGGTTTGTCCCGGTTCGCTTTTTTCACGGTCAATGATATTTAAAAAATCGAACAATAAATCTAAAAATTGTTCCATTTGAAGTAATAAAAACTGAATTGCAAATGAAAGTATTTAAATTGAAACCCTTAAATTTTAAACTTCGAAAATTGAAGTTTAAAAGTTGTTGAAAATAAAACAATTGTAAGAATTCGATTTTTTTAAATTCCCTGTTCCAATTCATAATTAAATTTTCTTCTCGAAAATACCGCGTTTCAACATAGAATAATAATTTTGTTTGAAAAATTCAATTTTGCATTGAGAATTGTTATTCTCCTGAATAAATTCTAATTCCAGCTGAAAATTGAATAAAAATTAAAAAATTCCCTGGTCAAATCTAAAATGTTAATTCTTTAAGAAAATTCTTCATTCCTCTCAGAAATAAAATTCTTTTGAAAAAATCCCTATTCAGATCAAGAATTTTAATTCTTTTCGAAAACTCTCCACTTAAACTAAGAATTAGAATTTTTTGTAGAATCCCCTTGTTACATTTCATAATTTAAATTTTGTTCGAAAAAACCTCATTTTGTTTAAAAAATCCAATTTTCCAGTCGGAATTATTAAAACTGGAAAATTCCTTGTTCAAATTCTTGTTCGAAAATTCTCCGTTTCAACTAATAATTAGACTTTTTCTTTAAAATTCACTATTCTCATTCATAATTTAATTTTTTTTCAAAAATATCCCATTTCAACTTAAAATTAAAATTCGTTCTTTAAAAAAATTATTATTATTTTGGATAAATTCCAGTTCCAACTTTAAATTTGTAAAAAAATTGAAGTTCCCTGTTCAAATTAAAAGTTAAATTATTTTTAAAATCTTTAAAATACTGACATATTATTTCAAAATCTTGAAACATCTACATGCTGTTTTACATTTTTTCAAATTAATTTTTTGTTTAATTCTACCAATTTAAAGAGATTTTCTTAAAATTTTCCACATTAAGTTTAAAAAAACTTGTAAATCGTTATAATTTTTTAAAAATATTCTCTTAAAATTCGTTTATTTAAATAAAGATCATTTTCCATTTTCCTGAAAAACGTTTTTTATTCCTCCGAAGCCTGTAAAAATTCTTAAAAAGCTTCTAAATTCTTTGTTCGAAATCTGCCAAAATCTAAATTTTATTTTAAATTAGGCCGAAATGTTTGTACGAATATTCAGATTTTGACGGTTGAAATTATTTAAAATACTCGAACTTTGTCAAAATTGAACAATTTTACTTACAAATTAAATTTGGTTAAATAGAAAAATTAAAATTGGAACATTCAAAGTTTAGTTTTTTCTTTTAGTTTTGAATATTGAATTTATAATGATCGATTTTAAAGGAAAAGTCAGTTATTTTTGAATATTAAGTAACTATTATTTTCCTTAACTGAACAATTTCAAATTGCATGATTTAAAAATGGAATATTTTAGAGTAAAATTACATTTAAAATTTCATAGAAGCCTTTAATCATAAATATATTATTTTGAAGTTATTTAAAAATCAAAAAGAGTTTATAAAGTTTCAATAGGGCGTTTAAATTTCTTTAACTAATAAGGCTTGCCAATTGAAACAGTTTAATTTTTAACGTTCAAATCTGGACTTAAATTTTAAACTTTTCTAATTGTTAATTGTTTTAAGTTAAAAATCTAAAATGGAACATTTTTAAAGTAAAAAATTTTCTTAAAAAAGATCAAAATTAATCTGATTATTTAAAAAATGTTTCAAAAAAAAAGCTCGAAGGAATTTTTGGTTTCAAAATATTCATGGGATTAAAGTTGACCATAATCAGTCGGAAAATCCTATATGCAACGAAATAATTCAACAATGCTTACAATAGTAAGGAGAATTTTGCATTTCCTGGTCCCTCCTTGCCTTGAATTCTTCTTCGCTTTGCATCTGAAATTTCAAATAAATATCTTATAAAATGTAATGATAATTTAAGAAACAATAGAGAAGGAAAGATTTTAATGAATGAAGAATTGGATGACTATCGGACGATATAAGAATGAAGCATACATTTCCAGTTGCAGAAAAGGTATTTCCATATGACTGGGGAGCAGTTTGTTGAGCACTGCGTGCATAATTTGGGGGTGGCACTTCCTGACTTGTTGGCTGAAGTGTAGCTGGTTGTGGTGTGGCTCCAGCACCTCCATAGAGCGGTGGATTTGAGGCTCCGCGAACTTGAGTCGTTACTGGCGAAACAGGACTGGCAAATGGATTACTAAAATCATCAACACCTCTACTGGGATTTGTTGCAGTTGGCTGCCGAGGTGGCGGCTGAAAATTAATTATTTATCTCATTTCAAAATTTCAGAAATTGAAATAAGATTAAAATCAAACTGAAAATCCTGTTTAAGGTCCAATAATAAAGTTAATGTGCAGAATTCCTGAAAATAAAAAACCGAGAAACGAAGGACCAAATTTGGACAACCACAGCAACGAATCGTGTTTTCGTTGCTGTTCCTATCTGCTGAAAATTTTCTTGGCTTTATAAGGGTGTTGTATGAGTGCCGAATCGTTGGTGATTATATTTACAAATGTTTTTTTTATTGTGATTTGATAATAAGAAAAATAATTCATTTTCTTTGCCTCATTTTTATTTTTGTCCAGAAAAATAATTTTATTCTTTTATTTTTTAAGAATTTTCAAAAATCTTTTTTCAAATTGTAATAGGAACGTTTTATGGTGGTTGTACAAATTTATTCGTTAGATTCTTGGTTTTATTTTCAGGAATTCTGCACATTGTTTTATTTTATCATCATTATTAAAGAGAAATTAAACATTTTTCATTAATGGCCCGAAGAACTTAATTTTCTAAATTTCCAGATTTTCTGTTGAACAATTTTTTATTTTTCCTGACAAATAATATTTAAAGACGAGAATTCTAATATTGTAAAATTTTAAATACAGAATTTATAATAAATGGATGAAAACAATATTTAAGTATTTAAATTTTTAACTGATAATCATTGGCGGTAAGTAACTTAAACACAATTTTTTTAATTAAAAAAGAGTAACTTTTTAATATTTTGCAATATTTGACTGTTTATTGAAAGTGAGCAATCAAACATCAAATATGAAAATTCAAACTTTTAATATTGCTATTTTAATTGTTTTATTATTTAAATTTTTAATTTGTGAATGAAGGTATTGCATTTATTTTTAAAAATAATTATTGATCCATTATTGGCTTTAAACAATTTAAAATACTTTAACTCCTGACGCTTTGGTGCAGTTAACAAAATGTTAATCATTCAACTTTTAGTGATTCTAACTTGAAATAGCTTAAATAATATAACTTTGAACGTCTACAAATGCATGGACAAATTCGTCAATTGAGAGAATTGAAAATAGTCTGCATTTATATTTTTTAACCAGAAATGTGTAAAACTTCCAAATTTTAACTTTTACAGTTTAAAGGCAAAATAAATTTTCATCCAAAAATATAATAATTAAATTGCCAATAAAAAAATAAATATAAAAAAAGAACTATTAAACAAATAGTTGAATTTGCAACCAAA
Organism: Belonocnema kinseyi; assembly: GCF_010883055.1. Taxonomy (NCBI): domain Eukaryota; kingdom Metazoa; phylum Arthropoda; class Insecta; order Hymenoptera; family Cynipidae; genus Belonocnema; species Belonocnema kinseyi. The sequence goes on from NC_046658.1 coordinate 177,329,363, forward strand.
GAGATGACTTTTTAACAAAATACTTGCATTTTCAACGAAAAAAAAATAATTTTTAAACAAAAAGCTCTATTTTAAACGATAAAAAATGAAAATACATTAATTTTCAATCTAACAGTTACATTTTAAAGCAAAGAGATGAATTTTTAACAAATTAGTTAAATTTTGCAACAATTAGCTTAGTTTTCAACCACAAAATATGAATTTTTCAACAAAATGTCTCATTTTTCTCATTTATGCAAAATACATCTGGTGTTATAAACTTATGACTGAAGGTTAATTGTTTGTTATCATGACACTCGTAAAAAAGATAACCTTTTAGATTTAAGGAGAACTTAAAAATTAATTATTGCATGGCGTAAAAAATATTGTATACAATAATGAGACTTCACAGTCCAGAATGTTCTCAAAACAGGAAAAAGGGTGATTTTTCACACATTTTTTTCCATATGAAACACTTTAAATTAAATCAAGTTAATTATAATCTAATTTAAATTAAAATTATTTTAAATTAAGTTTTCAAGTCGCAATATATTGCAATTTCCAAAAGAATACTTGAATTTTTAAACAATAGTGATGAATTTTCAACAAAAGAGTTGAGTTTTCAAGTTACAAAGATAATTTTTCAATCAAATAATCGAATTTTCTAACAAAAAAAGATTGAACTTCACCTTTTTAAACAAATAGTTAAATTTTCAAGCAGGAAGATTAATTTCCTACTAAAACAGACGAATTTTCAACAAAATAGAAGAATTTTCCAACAAATAGTTAAATTTTCAACTAAAAATGAAATATTTAAATTTTCAGTTAAAAAAATTAATGTTTAACAAAAATGAAAAATGCATTTGTTGCAAAAAGTTTCAATTTTCAACCAAAGAGATGAATCGTCAACCAAAAAGATTATTTTCCACGAAAAATAATTCAACAAAGTAGTTGAGTTCTTAACCAAAACAGAGTAATTTTCAATCAAACAGTTGCATTTTAAACCAAAAAATATGAAACGTCTAAAAAAGAATCAGAATTTTCAAATCAGAAAGAGAAACTCTAACCATAAAGGATTTATTAGCAAAAAAAATTTCAACCAAATTGTTAAATTTCGAGCCAAAAAGATGAATTTTCCATAAAAAATGTAAATTCTTGAGCCGAAACTTTTTTAATTTTCAACAAAAAACTTAATTTTCAATCAAATAGTTGAATTTTCGATCAAAAAAGATTAATTTTCCACCAAAAAGTTGCATTTTTGATAAAAAAAGATGAAATCTCTGAAAAACAGATTAATTTTGAAGTGAAATAATGAATCTTCAAGAAAAATAATGAATTTTTACCAAAATATTATGTTTTGAAACGAGAAGATTAATTCTCAACCTATGAAGATAATTTTGTAACCAAATAGTCGAATGTAAACAAAAAGATTAAACAATTTTAACAAAAAACTAAACAGTTGCAATTCTAAACAAAAAAGATTAAGTGCCTACAAAACATAAAAATTTTCAGGAAAAAAGAATCAACTTTTAAGCACGGAAAGTTTTTCAGTAAAAAAAAAATTATAATAAAATTGTTGAATTTTCAAGCCAAAAATAACCATTTTTTACAAAACAGTTGCATTTTTAACTAAAAGAGACGAAATATCTACCAGAAAATATTACTTTTGAACTAAAATGATAAATCTGCAACGAGAATAGTTGAATTTTTAAACCTGAAAAATGAATTTTGAGCCAAAGAGATTGGATTTGTAATAAAATGATGAAAATAATAAAGGCTCAATCAAAATAATGAGTAAAAAAAATTATTTCCATTTTTAAACCAGTAGTTTTATTTTAGAACAAAACAGATTCATTTTTAACTAAATACTTGTATTTTTGACAACAAAAAAAAGATTAAATTTATATCAAAGTAGATGAATTTTATACCAAATGGTTGAATATTCGACCAAAAATATTAATTTTCTAACAGATAAGGAGAATTTTTAAGAAAAATATTTAATTTAAAACTAGAGTTACATTTTCAATCAAAGTGGAAAGTTTCGGCTGGAAAATTCAACACTTTGTATAAAATATTTTTTTGATGAACTTTTTTTCTCTTTATTGACTGAAAACTCTTGGTTGAAAATTCGTCTTTTTGATTTGAAAATAGTTATTTTTATAGTAATTATAATCTAGTATAAAAGTGAAAAGTTTTGTAGGAAACGGGTTGGAATTGGTTGCTAGAAAATTAACCTTATTGGTAAAAAATTATCTATTTTGTTAAAAATGAAAGTATTATTTGAAAATCCCTTTTTTATTTTGGTAGAAAATTAATCTTCTTAATTTAAAATGAAACTCTTTGGTTAGAAATGTATGCATTTTATTGAAAACTATTTTTTTTAATGAAAATTCAACCATGTGGTTAAAAATTCATGTATTTTTTTGAAAATTCTTTTTTTTTGTAGAAAATTAATCTTATTGGTTTAAAATTCAACTTTTTGATTAACAATGTATGTAATTCATTAAAATTAAAATTTTTTTATTAAAACTTTAACTATTTGGTTACAAATTTTGGTGATTGTTAAAAAATGTAACATGTTGTTAAAAAATAGTTTTTTTATTGAAAATTTAACTATTTGGTTAGCAATTGATGTATTTTGTTAAAAATTCTTTTGAAAATTTATATTTTTTATGGAAAATTAATCTTCTTGATTGAAAGTTTTTTTTTCGAATAGAAAATTAATTTTTTGTTTGTTTGCATTCGAATATTTGGTTAAAAATGTATGTATTTCCTTGAAATTTAATTTTTAAGATTGAAAACTTTACTACTTGTTTAAAGATTTATGCATTTAGTCAAAATTGATGAATTTTGTTAAAAATTGTTTTAAAAAATTGTCTTTTTTGGTAAAAAATTATTCTTCTTGATTGAAAATTCTTTTTTTTTCTTGTGGAAAATTAACCTTCTTGGTTGAAAATTCAAATTTTTTGTTTAAAATGTATGTATTTTGTTAAAAATTCTTTAGAAAAGTTGCTTTTTTTGGTAAAAAATTAATCTTCTAGGTCAAAAATTCAAATATTTGGCAAAAATGTATGTATTTTGTTGAAAATTCGTTGAAAAAATCTTATTTTCTGGTAGAAAATTAATCTTCTTGATTGAAAATTCTATTTTTTTCTTGTAGAAAATTAATTTTGTTTGTTTAAAATTCAAATCTTTTGTTAAAAATATATGTATTTTGTTAAAAACTCTTTAAAAAAGTTGAAAATTATTTTTTTTTTTAAATTGAAAATTTAACTATTGGAATAAATTTTTTGTATTTTGTAAAAAAATTACTCTTTTCATATAGAAAATTAAGGTACTTGATTAATAATTTAACCATTTGGTTGAAAATTTATTTATTTTGTTAAAATTTACTTTTTTCAGGTAGAAAATTAAGCAGCTTGGTTGAAAATTCAACGATTTGGTTAAAAACTGATGTATTTGAATGAAAATTCTTTTTTTTTTTAATTGAAAATTTAACTATTGGAATACATTTTTTTTTATTTTGTTAAAAATGACCTTTTTCATACAGAAAATTAAGGCATTTGATTAAAAAATCAACTATTTGTTTAAAACTCATGAATTTTGTTGAAAATTATTATTTTTTTATAAAATTAACTTTCTAGATTTAAAATTCAGTTTAGGTAGAAAAGGTACGTATTTTGTTGAAAATTAATTTTTTTGTTTTGAAAATTTAACAATTTGGTTAAAAATTCATGTATTAAGCTGAAAATTCTTTTCTTTCTGGAAGAAAAGTAATCTTCTTGATATAAAATTTACATCTTTGATTAAAAATGTATTCTGTTAAAAAGTAGTTTTTTAATTGAAAATTTAACTTTTTAGTTAGAAATTTATGTATTTCGTTAAGAATTCGTTTAAAAAATCGTCTTTTTGGAGGGAATTAATCTTCTTGATTGAATTTTTTTTTATATAAATCTTCGGTTAAAAAAATGTATGTATTTTCTTGACATTTAATTTTTTAGATTGATAATTTAATTATTTGGTTAAAGATTTATGTATTTGGACAAAAAAGTATGAATATTGTTAAAAATTCTTTCAAAAAATCGTTTTTCTTTGGTAGAAAAGTAATATTCTTGTTTAAAAATTCTTTTCTTTCTGGTAGAAAATTAACCCTTAAACGGCCAAAACGCCACTACCGGTACACTGCTTTTCAACGGCCAATAACTAAGACTATTCGACACTAGAAAAAATTGAGACACATATATTTTTATTGCTTAAGATCTCCTCTTTCCGATGGTGCCAATGAAATTCCTCAAAAAACTTATTTATTATCCCAAAATGCAGTTTAAACAAAAAAAAAAAAACTGATTTTTCGTGCCGATTTTTTTTTGTGAACCATTTTCCAAAGCTTTTCGAGTCTGTAATTAACCTGGTTTCTCACTAACCGGTGGAATAAATGTCTAAACTTTGAGAATCCATGGTTCAAAGATCGATTTTTCGTTTTAGTATTTTCAAAATGGCGTCTTAATGGCAAAATTTTTGTAAAAACATTCATGAATTTTTTTACTATAAACGATGCGCTTTTCGGAAAAATCATCAAGAATAAAAAGTTCTTGTAATCAGCCAAGGAATACGCCTGAATTTCTTTGAAGCGTTTTGAGCAAAATTTTGGATTTTGCATATGAAC
>NC_046658.1:177334107-177352280 GCF_010883055.1 Belonocnema kinseyi
TATATGTGTCTCAATTTTTTCTAGTGTCGAATAGTCTTAGTTATTGGCCGTTGAAAAGCAGTGTACCGGTAGTGGCGTTTTGGCCGTTTAAGGGTTAATCTTCTTGGTTTATAATTCAAATCTTTGGTTAAAAATGTATGTCTTTTGTTTAAAATTAATTTTTTTTAATTGAAAATTTAACTCTGATTAAAAATGTGTACTTTTTTTTAATGTTTAAAAAATCGCCTTTTTCGTAGAAAAATAATCTTCTTAATTGAAAATTCTTCTTTTCTTCTGGTAGAAAATTATTATTTTTTTTTTGAAATTCAAATTTTTTATTAAAAATGTATGTACTTGGTTGAAAATGAGTTTTTTTTTATTGGAAAGTTAACTCTTCGGTTGAACATTTCTGTATTTTGTTTTAAAAACCGGTTGAAAAATCGTCTTTATCGGTAGAAAATTAATCTTCTTGATTAAAAATTCAACTATTTGGTTAAAAAATTAATGTATTTTGATGAAAATTATTTTTTTTATTGATAATTTAAGTATTGAAGTAAACTTTTTTTATTTGGTTAAAAATTACTTTTTCCAGACAGAAAATTAAGGTACTTGGTTAAAAATTCAACTCTTTGGTTGAACATATTTATATTTTGTTATAAATTAATTTTTGTTTGAAAATTTAACTCTTTGGTAGAAAAATTATTTATTTTGTTAAAAAGTATTTTTTTTTAGGTAGAAAATTAAGTAGCTTGGTTGAAAATTCTTCCTTTTGATTGGAAAATAGTTATTTTCATATTAATAATAATTTGGTATAAAATTCAACAATGTAGTACAAAACTAAACAGTTTTCTAAGAAATTGGTTTTTTTTTAAACTTAATTTATTTTATTTTGTAGAAAATTAGCCTTCTGGGTTAAAAGTTCAAATATTTGGTTAAAAAATAGTGCATTTTGTTGAAAATAATTTTTTAATTAATTTTTTTTTTAAGAAAATGAATCCTGTTGATTTAAAATTGAACTCTGGTTAAAAATGTATGTATTTTGTTGAAAAATAATTTTTTTATTGAAAATTTAACTATTCGGTTAAAAATTGGTGTATTTTCTTCAAAAATCTTTTTTTTTCTGATAGAAAATGAACCTAATTTGTTTAAAATTCAACTATGTGTTTAAAAACGTATGGATTTTGTTGAAAAATAATTATTTTGTTTAAAAATTAATCTCCTTGGTTTAAAATTCAACTACTTGGTTAAAAATTTACGTAATTTATTAAAAATTAATTTTGTTTGTTTGTTAAAATGTTAACTATTTGGTTGAATATTCAACTGTTTTCAACCAAAATAGTGTCCTCGTCCCCAAAAAGTGTAAAAAACTGTCCTGAGTCAGAGGGCTGAAATGAGAATACATCGCAAAAAGGGACGTAAATACCGCAGATAAGAAATGGAAGAACACTGATATTGACGTTCTGGACATTTAAAGTTCAAATTTTTTAAAGAATGATGCATGGTATGCATGATAAAAATTTATTATATCTAAATCTTTGAATAGTTTCACAGCGAAAAATATAATTAAGAATGTGGACGTATGGGATGTCAATCGACTGTCATTTTATAAGCTAAGGATCCTAACCACTTACCGAAAAGGGATCGCCTATATTGGGTTCCCCGAAGGGATTGTCGTCCTCAAATCCAGACATTTTGCGTCGAAATGGAGGTTATTAATCCAACGAGATCCTGTAGTAGTAGAGCACAATTTAAATAAATTATCACTGATTTTAAAGCCGACTATCCATCATTTGCCATCCTTTTTTCAACGTATCACGTATCTCATCTATGTGACTCAATACACGGTGTATAGCGTAACTTTAGACGATTGGCTGATGAACCGCCTGACGTCTGAATGATAAATAAATCCTGGGGAGCAAATAAATTTAATAAACAAGTGGGCAGTGGGCATCAAGATCAGGAATCCAACCTTTCTTTCAATACATTGTTCAAACAAAAATGAATTTTTTTAATTCTGCGGAATTTTAAAAAGTTAGCACTGTTTGACAATGTAATTTTAAGCTTTTGTTTTGTCAGATTTTATCGATTTTTAGCTTCACGAGCTTCACAACTCTTTTTTAATATACATATAAACTTAAAATATAGATATAAATTATAGAATTTATTTAAAAATTAATTTTTAAACAGGATTTGGTTGATAAATTTGGTAAATTTTTTAAATATGAACATTATGGGTAAGGTAGATACCGTTCTTATCGTTAGGTAAATTTATAAGCTGCTAGGTTGCGCCAAAGATATTATCTTTGGTTGCGCTAACTATTACCTGCTATTAATAGTCAAACTTCCGCGAAAATTCAAATTTTTTGTTTAAATTCAACTGTTATTGATTAAGGATTTTTTTTTACTCACAAATTCAACTCCTTTATTCTTCTTGATTGAGAATTCAGCTATCTATTTATAATATAAATAATAATATTTAACTATTCTATTTTTGTTGAAATTTGATTGCTTATAAAAATTAATTTCTTTCGTTGAAAACTGAACTATTATCTTACATTTTTTTGTTATTAATTTTTTAAACTGAAACTTGAACTTTACTATTTTTTGTTGGAAATGAAATTATTCTGTTGGAAACTCGTTTTTTATTTTTGTTAAGAAATAAAAATTAATTTTGTTTTAGTGGAAAATTGGTCTTTTTAATAAAAAATTGTTCCAAAATCAATCTTTTTGCTTGAAAAATCCGTTGGTCTACTGAAAATTCGTTTTTTTGTTTAGAAAACTAATTTTTTTAGTGGAAAATTTCTCTTTTTGAAAGAAAATTCTTTCAAAATCAATCTTTTTGGTTTGAAAATTCATTTGGTTTGTTTAAAATTTAAATATATTGTTGAAACATCCTTGTGCTTTATTTGCTGAATTTAAAAAAAATTTAAATTAAAAATTTAACTAATTCATTTGTGGTTAAAAATTGATCATTTTTAGTTGAAAATTAGGTAAGAAAAACTAGATATGTTAATAAATTTTTTGATTATGAAAATTAATAGCATGACAGAGTAAATTAGATACCGTCCTTGCCAACGTTACCAACTGACGTACATTTTTAAGGTTATATTTTACTATTGTATCAGATTTAATTATATTTCCAATCTTCACAACTATTTTATGATATAGATCTAAATTTAAATTATATGCATAAAATATAAATAATATCATTTGAATAAGAATTTGCCTTCTCTTGGTAATTATTTTATGTGGATACCGTCCTGCCTTACCAACTGATGCACATTTTTTATGTTAGTTACTTTGTTATACGCTAGGAGCGTGTAGTGAACGGAAATTAAATATTAAATATTGAATATTAAAAATGTAACTTTTTGCAAAAATTAATATTTTGGGCTTGAATATTCAACAATTTGGTTGACACTTTATTTCTTTCTTAGCTCAAAAATCGGTTCTTAGTAAAAGCTCAACTAATTTGTGGAAAATTCGCCTTTGTGATTTAAATAACTTGCAATTTGTTTGAATTACAATCTTTTTGGTTTTGTTTTATTTAAAATTTTTCTTTAATTTAAAGCAATTTTCTTCATTTTAAAGTTTTTTTTCTTTTAAATGAAAAAGATGATGTCCAAGAAATAGTAATAATTTTTCTGAGTGATTCTGAAATTCTGCACCTTTCTGAAGTTTTTCATTTTCAATACTGATTCATTTTGAAGATATTTGCTATTGAAAAGTTTTTAATTTGTTTAATTTTTAATGTTTATAGTTTAAAATCATGAAATTTTGAACTGCGTGTTGAAATGGATCTATCTTGAAGATTTCAAAATTGAAGATTCTTTAATAATTCTTATAGTATGTATAATTTAGAAAGATGTAATTTTGAATTTGTTATTTTTGTTATTAGTAATTAATTTTAAACAATTGTAAATTTATCAAATTAAAAACTCTTTAATTTTAAAGATGTATAATTCAAAGTTGTAGAATTTCGAAGAGTTTCAATAGAAAATTATTGATTCTTTTTTGTGAACAGTTCAATTTTGAAGACTTACAATTGAAGATTCATTAACTTGAAATGTTTAAAATTATGCAATTTTTAATGTTTTTTGGCCGAATATATAGATCAATTTTGAAGATTTACAATTGAAATTACTTCAATTTTAATATTTGTAATTGAGGATCCTTCAATCTTTAAAATGTATAAATCAAATTCTTAAATTTTGATGATTTTGAAGATAAAAAGTCATGACTTTTTAATCAAAAATTATGAAAAATTGAATAAATTCAAATTATCAGAATTACAAAATGTTGAAAAGTTGCAACTAAGGCGCCTTAAATTTTGAAAATTATTATATTTTAAATATTTATATTTTAAAGGTATTTAATTTATAACGTCTTTTTTAACAGTTCAGTTTTGAAGATTTACAATGAAAGATTAATTAACTTGGAATGTTTATAGTTAAAAAGAATGTAATTCTTAATGATTTTTTGGAATGTATAGTTCAATTTTGAAAATTTCCAATTGGAAATTCTTTATTTTTTCAGATTTCAAATGAAAGATTCTTCAATTTAAAAGATTTATAAATGACATTTCTGAAATTGTGATGATTTTGAAGATCAAAAGTGAAAATTTTTCAATTATAAATTTAAAAAAATTGAAAAAATGAAAAATGTCAATTATCAGCATTACAAATGACTCAATTTTAAAGATTAAAATTGCAAGTTCTACAATTTTGAAGAGTTACAATAAAAAATTCTTGAATTTTTAAAATATAGAAGTGAAAATGATTAAATTTTAAAGGTATGTAATTTTGAATTTTTTGTTTTGTTTGAACAGTTCAATTTGAAAGATTAATTAATTTGGAATGTCTATAATTCAGAATGATGTAGTTTGTAATGCTTTTTTTAAATATATAGTTTAATGTTTAATATTTGCAATTTAAGATTCTTCAATTTTAAAGATGTATGAATCAAAATTCTGAAATTTTGATGATTTTGAAGATAAAAATTCAAGACTTTTCGGTTCTAAATCTTGAAAATTGAAAAAATTAAAAGTGTTAATTATCAATATTAAAAAATTCTTAATTTTAAAACTTCCAAATTGAAAACTCTTTAATTTTAAAGATTTAAAATTCAAAGTTCTACCATTTTTAAGATTTGCAAGATAAAATTCTTGAATTTTATAAATTGGTAATTGAAAATGGTTAAATTTTAAATATTTATATCAGTTTATATTATAAAGTTATGAAATTTCGAACGTTTTTTTTAACAGTTAAATTTTTAAATATTTACAATGGAAGATTCGTTAATTTGAAAATATGGAGTTAAAAATTATTAAATTTTGAAGGTATTAAAGCTGAAGATTCATAACGAGAATTTCTCTTTTTTGAAATTTTCAATGAAAGATTCTTCAATTTTATTCTTTCAATTTTTAAGAGTTGCAATACAATTTCTTTGAATTTTTAAAGTATATAATTGAAAATTATTCAATTTTTAAGATTTATATTTTAAAATATGTAATCTTTTCTCTCTGATGTAATTTCGAACTTTTTTTAATATTTCAATTTCGAAAATTTACAATCGAAAATTCTTCAATTTTAACGATTTTCAATTGGTTTTCAATTGGGGGAAAGTAGGGGTTAAAAATTGGAGGAAAAATGCGTCATATTCTGTCGCTTTATCAAATTATCAGACAAAAATCATAAATATTTATCAGACACGTGAAAAAAAAATCAGTTAACAAAGTTGCATTTTTTGTAAATAAACCCTCGCAATTCGTTGAAACAACTTATATTTATGTGAAACTTCATAAAATCATTAAAGATAGTCCATACAAATAATATCCAGCAGGTTAAAATATTTATGAAAATTTATTTATTTATTAAGAAATTATTGAGTGAAAGTGCTACTTGAAGATTAAAAATTCTTGGAGAAAATACGCATATTTTAGTCCATATTGAATCATTATTGAATTTAGAATGTTAAAAATGGGTAAATTCCATACACATATGAAGCATCGCAAATTGAATAATTTGAACTCAAATAGTTTGTGCTTGAATCATTAAAAAAAAGAAGAAATTTGCCAATATTTTATCGCGGATGGCTTAAAAAAATGCAGAATTTAAAAATACAAATTTTGATGATTTTTTCAAAAATAAGAATACATATTTAAACCAGTTTTAGAATGTATACAGTTTGTAAGATGCCAACTACTCGTGGCAGCGTGGCTCAGACGGTAACGTGCTCAGGGCACGTTCCTGCATGAGTCTTGTAGTCAATGCTGTCTGGGGATCGAATCCCGACTATGTTGATTTAAAACTCTCTTATTTATTTATTTATTTACTACCTATATTTATTTATTTGCATGTATTTTAACTTTTTTGTTGCAAACCAAATAAATTTGCATTTTCCTTAATTTTTCCATTATTATTAATGTTCAGACGTAACTTTTCTTTTCGAATTTTTAATTAGACATTAATTATTTCTTTACCTATTTTGAAATATATTGAAAATTGTTAAAAACCTTACAAATTAACAAAATGGTGTTGATTTTTTGAAAATATAAAGAAAATATTTTCAGACAAAAAGTTTGTTTTGAAAAGATCACAAATTTTAAATAAATTGTAGATTTTTGAAGATTTTGTAACAACATTTTGAAGCTTTTTAAAGACTTTGAACAATTTTAGGATAATTTGATTTTTTCTTAATATTCGAGGGAAAATTTAAAATGATTTTTCAATAAAAAAATTATTTATAAGAAAATATGTTTAAACGTTTCAAAAGATTTCCTAGAATTTTATAAAAGAATATGAAAGACTGTAAAACAAAGTTTTTAATTTAAAGCAGAATGTAGCTTTTTGAAAATTTCAAATGCAGAACTTTTTCAAAGTGTTAGATAAGATTTGAATCATTTAAAAAATATTTATTAGTTATTAAAAAGTTTCAAAAATAATTAAACATTGGATAATGTTTAAAAAAAACTTAAACTTAAACGTAGATTTTTGAAGATTTCGAAATCAAATTTTAAACTTTTTGAAGGTTTCAAGGTTGAACGATTAGTTTTAAAAAATGTTAAAAAGAGAATATAAAATATTACAAATTATGTCCGAAATTATCTAAACGAATGTAGAAGATTTTAGGAATAATTTGAGCCTTAAGATTTCTGAAAATTTCAAAAATATTTTTAAATTTTTTCAAAGCCCCATAAAGTCCTAAATATTTTGAAACAGATTCACATTTTTCCTAAAATTTGGTAAAATTCATCAAAATATTAAATAAAAAATTTCGCAGGAATTTTCTAGATACTTTTTCGACGTATCTAAAATCTACAAATATATTTTTTTAATTTTCCCGAGAACCCTAGGAAAATTATTTTTCGTTTCAAATTATAATTTGCCTAAAATGTTTGTTCTTTCTGTTCTGAAAATTTTTTTTAGTTTAATATTTAACTATTTTGTTGAAAATCCATCTTTGTGTTTTACAAATTAATCTCTTTTGGTAAAATTTCATTTTTTAAAATTAAAATTGTTTGGTTTAAAAATAAAAACATTTTTGGCTGAGAATCCAACTATTTTATTGAAAGTTCGTTTAGTTGGGAGGGGGGGGGGGGGATTGAACTATCTTTGACTAAAAATAAATTTTAATTATTTAAATTATTTATTAATGACAAAAATAATAATATCAAATGATTAAAATTAATTTAAATTAATAAATTTAAATAAGTAAAGTTAAATTCACTTGTTTATTTAAAAGTTCATCTTTTTGATCCAAAATCGATCACTTTTCTTGAAAAAGTAACTATTCTGTTGCATATGTTTTGAAAAAAAATGATTTTCTTGGTTGAAAATAAATTTTTTTATTCAGGATTCAACTATATTGTGGAAAATTCAAACTTTTTGGATGAATGAAAATATTTTTGTATTGAAATAATTTTTTGGTTAAGGATTCAACTATTAAATTAAAAAAAATTCATGTAGTAGGTTGAAAGTTAAACTACTATTCTCTTAGAATAACGCTAGAAAGATAATGTTTTTTTCTAACAAAATTTCTTTTGATCCACTTTAATAATAAATTAATTTTAACAAATTTGATTGTTTAAACTATTTATATTTACTTATAACTATATTTGCTTAAGATAATACTAGAAAGTTGCAGTTTTTTTAAACAATTTTTTCGTTCATTTTCATAATCAATTTTTTAAACAATTTATTATTATTTCTAATAATATTCGCTTTGAGTAATGTTTGAAAAAGTTGTGAAACTTTCACCTTTTTTTCTATTTTTCACCTACAGTGAGGTAATAATGAAGGAAATTCAAAAAACATAATTATTTAAAGAAATTATCATTGCTTATAACTATCCTCTCCAATATTAATGTTAGAAAGCATCGGTTTTTTCTGAAATTTTTAACATTGTGTATTTTTTTACTTAGTGAGGTATTAATTAATACAATTTGACAAACATAATTATTTAAACAAAATATAATTGTTTATGAATATATATGGTTTTAGTAGTGAATAAATAATAAATAAAAATGCGAGATAATAATTTTTTCCTGAAATAAAACCGATTTTCAAAATTTTCTATATGGACCATATTAAAATTTAATTGTTCCTTAATATACTCACTGATAGACTTTTTGTTAAATTATTATTTGTTCCTAACTAAAAAGTCAAGGAAAAGCTGAAAATTTCAGAAAAACACCAAATTTTATAGAATTGCTCTTAGAAAAGATAATTATAATCAATAATAAATTGTTTTAAAAAATATATTTTTTAGATTACAATAAATATTATCTCTGTAAGTAAAAAGTAGACGAAAAATTAACGATTTTAGAAGAATAGAAATTATCTGGCATTATTATAGGGGAAGATAGTTATAAACAATAATTATTTGTTTATTAATTGTTACTTTTATTAAATTGAATTCAATATACCTTCGCTCTAAATGAAAAGTGGAGAAAAAATTAAATATTAAAAAAAAATGAAAGTTTCTAGCTTTATTAAAAAAAGAACCATATTAATAATAATAAATCGTTTAAACAATTGTCTTTTAAGTTAAATTATTTATTACCTCACTGTGATTGAAAAATGGACAAAAAGTGAATTTTTTTGGAAAGAACCGCAAGTTTCTAGCATTATTCTAAGCGAATATAGGTATAATTAATTATAAATTGTTTAAACAATTATTTCTGCTTAGTTTAATTGATTATTTTCTCGTTCTCATTGAAATGTTGAAACTTTGAGAAAAACGGCGATTTTCTAACTTTATTTTAATAGAAAGTTGCTATCAGCAATAATAAATTGTTCAAAAAATGTATTCAAATACCTTATTTTTAGAAGAGAAATAATTTGTATAATAAAAATCGCAAAAAAGTCCTAATTAGCGCCATACACACTTTTTTTTGTTATTTTAATAAATTTAGGGACGATATGCATGACAAACGAAAAAAAGTGGATTGCCCTAGTACCTACGTGTCTGATCCAAACGTAAACAGTTACAGCCGCATTAATATTTTTTGTTTTATTTAGAAGCATGACGCAACCTGATTCAACTAACGCGCTGAGAGTGTGGTCCTCAAGACTTAATTTCAAGTTCCAGTGTATATGGATAAGGATAAGGAAATTCACAAAAGAGATGTGAGAAATTATTATTTTAATTGTAAGTGCTATTTATGCTCTTTGAAGTAAATTACCACAAAGCGTGTATAATTTAGTATTTGTGAGAGGCTCTAAAGTTCAGGAGGTCGAAAATACTGCAAGGGTGTTTCCTCACCGCGATCACCTGCGGCTATTTTAAAGACACTTCCACTTTAATTATACCGAACCGTTCTGCGATATTACAATATTATGATATTACGCAGCACGAGTTTGTTCTTTAAGATTAGGGTCCATGGAAACTTTAAACTAACTTTAGTTTAGGCACCATTAATAATTTTCCTCTGTAGGGAAATTATAAAGTTGTATTTTGAATTCATCTGGAATCACGAAATTAATAGGGTGGTCCAAAATGTTGTATTTTTAGTATTTTTATCCCCCCCCCCCCCCCCCCCCTGTATAGAGGAGATGTAAAATAATTGGGATGTGGCCAATTATGCCCCAGATACCTGCGTACGTTTTCCCCACTATGCCTTTGTACCTTATTTAACATAAAAAATAAAAAATTAAAGAATAAATTTTCAAGTTTATGTGAGATTTAATGGAAAATTTTGTAGTATATTTTTCTTCAAATGAAGTGTAGTAGCATTAATTTATTGGTGCAATATTTTACAAAATTTATTCTTTGATATTAAATTTTTAAATAAAATAACTTATCCTTGGAATCGTTAAAATTCGCAGACTTTGAATATTATATTTGTAAATTGCCAAGTGCTAAACTAAAAAAAATGTTCTATTCCGCATTTGAATCCTTAATAGGTAAAAAGGATTCCGGCTGAGTGAGGGGAAGGCGTGTAGTGGGGGAACCGTAAGCAGGTAGCTGGGGCCGAATTGTCATCTTCCCAAAAAACAACTACTTGGTTTAGGTTTGGATTACTTTGTAAATTTCTGTGTGTGGGTTAAAGATTTATAATTTCAGCTATAAATCCAACTTTTTAGTTGTAAATTAACATTTTTGTTAAAATTCATATTTTGGGTTGTAAATTAAACTGCTTTGTAGAAAATTCGTCCTTTTGGTTTCCAAAATTCCACAATTTCGTTTAAACTTTGTCCTTTTTCGTAGAACATTAATCTTGTTTATTGAAACTTCATATTTTTGGTTGAGGATTGAACTATTTTGTTAACAATTTCTTTTTTTAATTAAACTGTTTGAAAAGCGTTTTTTTCCCGCAAATTTATTCTTTAAGCTAAAAATTTAATTATTTTATTTTTAATTGTAAATTTATCTTTTCTAGTTGAAAATTCAAGAATTTGGCTGAAAATTTATCAATTTTCTTGAAAATTCGTAGTCTGGTAGTCAGTGTAGGAAATTCATTTAAGACAAACAACAACTTTTTATTTAACAACAAAATAAACCATTTTGCTCAAACTTTTCCGATGTACCTTTTTTTTAAGATCTTAAAACTGACTAAATAAGAGCCTAAGTCAGTGTGCTACCTATTTCACAATAATTTGCAATAGGTGAAAGTCAGAAAAAAAATCAGTTAATGACGTTTTAAGCAAGTTAATAAAAAAAGCAATTTTCTCGTAATTCGCAATGATTAGTTATTTGAAATTGACAAATAAAATAATAATAAAGAATAATGAATAAATAATAATGTAATACATTTTAATTAAATAATCAACACTTTTTTTATTAGAAAAATATAGCAATAAGCAATAATTGGCAAGACATTTCTTATTTATTTCACATGAAAATTAATGAATATTTTTTTATAAAATTGCCTAAATAATTAACTGTTCGTTTCCATTGTTAAAGTATCATATAGCAAAGAGTCATTGGAAATACATTTTTAGTTGATTTTGTCAGGAAAACGGAGCCTATGTTTGGAAAAATGGTCAAAATATGCAGGTATTTATAAAAGTTGTTTAAATAATGAATAGTTTTTATCAATTTAAATAAAATTACAGTCAAGTGTCACTGGCAATATATTTTGAGTGTGTTTCGCAACAAATTGGGTCTGTTCGTAGAATAATGTTGAAAATGTGAATTTGTTAATAAAAATTTCTTTTTTTCTATGTAAGCAGTTTTAATTAGGATATCGAAAAAATTAAATTTCCCGACAGATGCTCGAATAATGCATTTGTTTATTAAATTTTTGTTTAAAATATAAAATTTATCAACCGATTACGAATTTTGCTAAAATCATCATGAACTTCCCAATTAAAAAGACTGAAATAGAAAAAAACGAATTTTTCCGCCTACAGATGCCCGAATTTGTTTGTTAAATTTGTTTTTAAAAAACATAAAATTTGTCAACTTATCATGAATTTTGCCGAATTTATTATGAAGATCCCAATTAAATGTCTGCTATCGTAACAAAAAAGAATTTTTCCGTCTACAGATGCCCCAATAATGGATTTGTTTATTAAATTTATTTTTAAAAAATCATAAAATTGATTGAAAAATTATGAATTTTGCTGAAATTGCCATGAAGTTCCCAACTTAAAAGACTGCCATTGAAAAAACCGAATTTGTCTGTCGACAAACGCCCGAAAAATGCATTTTTAAATTCAATTGGTTTAAAAAATCATAAGATTAATCAGCAAATTATGAATTTTTCTGAAATTATCATAAATTTTTTAATTGAAAAAAATGGACATAGAAAAAAAAAGAATATTTCTATCGAAAAATGCCTAATTACTGCATTTGTAAATTAAATTTTTTTATAATATAAACAATTATAATCAGAAGAGAAATTTTTTATATAATTTTTTTTCGATTCCAATTTCTTGCAACAGAACTTGAATATTTATCTCGCGCTTAGCGCTCGATGATGTATTTACTTCGTGCAACGCACTCGACTTTTCTGCACAGACTATTTAAAACTAAAGATAAAAGTATCGACAACAGTAATTTAATGATTGTGAATTGTCTTTTGTTAAAGCTCATTCGGCTTTAACGAACACATTCTCATCACGTATCTCGTGCTTTGCACTCGAGCTTATCCTTGAAATGTTATATCATTCCCA
This sequence comes from Belonocnema kinseyi, assembly GCF_010883055.1. Classification (NCBI taxonomy): domain Eukaryota; kingdom Metazoa; phylum Arthropoda; class Insecta; order Hymenoptera; family Cynipidae; genus Belonocnema; species Belonocnema kinseyi. The sequence goes on from NC_046658.1 coordinate 177,346,707, forward strand.
TACATGTATATTATTGTAATTCGCAACTTGCATTGGTATTAAAATAGACGAAATTTCACTGTCCCGTTTAAAAAAATTTGAAAATATTTTTTGCAATTCATTTTGAATTCACCCTAAATTATTATTAGTTTATCCTAAATTTTTTTACATTCTTCTAAATTTACTCAACTCTATTCATTCGATAAAGTTTTTTAAAGTTTTTATTTCATTCATCTTGAAGTCTTTAAAACTCACCCTAAATTTGGAGGCATTTTGATCAAATTCTTTTGAATTTTCTTTAATTTTTCCCTAATTAATTTGAAACTGATTTTTTAATTTATTGAATTATGATTGTACAAAATGTAGAACTGATTTATTTTGAAAGTGGTTAGTTTAAATAAGTTTGTTTTGGAAATGTTGTATTAAAATATTTTAAAACTAATTGAAAATTGTACATTTCAGTATTTTTAAAAATAATATATTTATTTTATAATATATTATCTTAAAACCATTCAGCTTCTACGCTTTAAATTTTGTAAAGAATGTTTGCGTATAAAATTCCTTGATTCAGAAAGTGCGCTTTTAATACTTTGAATCATAATTTTTGTTTATTTTTCATGTTTTGAGTTACAAAATATAAATGTGAAAAAAGCCTTTTTGGAGACTAAAAAAAACTGGTAAATTTTGGTATGGTAAAAGTTAAAAAAACGGTCAGTCAATTTCATTTTTTATAATGTTATTTTTTACGATTAAAACGAAAACCACGCGTTTAATCAAGAAATTATTTCACAAAATTTTTTAGATTTTTTTTGGGTTAAACAACCTTTCTCTTATATCTTGCGTCATTTTACCAAAAATTTATTTTTTTATTTTTAATGTTGTTATTCACGATTAATGTAGAAACTACCAATCATATAAAAAACCATTAATAAAAATTGTTGTTCTCTACTTTCGGTAAAAAAATGTTATCTATTTATTTTTTCTTAGCTTGTGTCATGAGTCGAAAAATTTAAGTTTTTTATTTCCACTGTTTTTTTTATAAATAAAACAAAAACTACGTGTCCTATAAAAAAGTGATCAATAACAAACTTGTAGATATTTTTTGGGTGCATAATCTTTGTCTCATAATTTTTTTCCTACATTGTATAGTTTGACAAAATACAATTTTTTATTACTTTTTGTTTGATCAAAATTTGAATGATCAATTTTTCGAAAAAATTCAAAAAGTTTTTATGATAATCTTGTAGGGCTTTCGAAAATTAACATTTAACTTTTCAAGTGCTTTCAAGTGCTTTCAAGGACACTAAAAGAGTGTATCAAAGGCCAATCTAATAGATTATTTTGTTCAAAAGTTATTGTGATTATAGACAGACAGATATAAAGACAGACAGACACATTCGTAAAAATCTGTTTTTCGGATTCAAGGGGTCTCAAAACTTGAATTTTTGACAAAAGTTGGGAGAGGGGTCAAATTTTACACAAATCTAATACCTTCTCTCATGAGAATGTATTAACATGAAAAAATAACAAATTATTAATTGAATTTTTTGAAACCCCACACACAAGACGAACAAGAAATTAAATGACAAATGTTGTGATTAGAATGAGCCCACGAAGCGGGCAGATTTTTTTGTTTTTTACTGTTAATCATATTTTTCATGATTAGAGCCAAAACTATACGTCCTATCAAAAAGTAGTTGCTAACAAATTTGAAGGTTTTTTTTTCAAATGCACAATTTTTGTCTCTTCATCTTTTACCGCATTTTGCATAGTTTGGCCGAAAAATGTAATTTTTGGATTTTTCATAATTTTGTATGCTGTCAAAATGTGAAATTTTTATTTTTCAAATAAATTCAAAAAATTGTTATGATGATTTTGTAGGGTGTTCAAAAAGCTACATTTTTCTTTTCTTGACTTGTTTTTTGGATTCAGGGGGTCTCAAATCATGGACATTTAACAAATACTGGTGGGGGGGGGGGGGGGCAAATTTTACAAAAATCTAATACCTTCTCTGATGAGAATGTAAAAAGTTCATTTGTTCAACTGTTAACCGATTAGATGAATTTTCAACAAAAAATATGAATTTTCAGCCAAGAAGATTAATTTTTTATCAAAAAGACGAATGACCAAAAAAGTAGTAAATTAATTTTGGAATATAAAATGCAAATTTTCAACCAAAAAGGGAATCGTAAAATTTTCAGTTAAAAGCATTATTTTTCAACAAAAAGATGAATTTTTAACGAAAAATGTGATATATCGTATAGTTGTTTTTTCAACAAGAAATGGTGTTTTTAACTAAAGTAATAAATCTGCAACCTGAAAAATTAATTTTAAACAAAGAAATTAAACTTTTAACCAAAAAGTTGAATTTCTAGCCAAGAAGAAGTTTTCTATGGAAAAAAAATATTATTAAAAGAAATAGTTAAATCTTAAACAAAACCAGATTAATTTTCAACCAAAAAAGATCAAATTGCGAACAAAAGAAATAAATTTCCAACCAAGAAGTATTTTTCATTCAACAGGTAAAACAATGTGAACTAAATTGTTGAATTTGTAAGCCAAAAAGATGAACTATCTACAAAACAATTGAATTTTCAACAAAAAAGTAATTTTTTAAGAAATAGTTCAATTTCAAACTAAAAACGATCAATTTCAACAAAAAATGGAATAGTGAAGTTTTTTGTAAAAGAAATTAATTTTCAAGAAGAAAGATGAACTTTCAACGAAAATTGCAATGTTTTTGTTATTTAAACTAAGAATTGAATAATTAAACTTTAAATTCAAAAAACTCATTTTCTACAAGGAAGGTTAATTTTCTACTAAAAAGACAAATTCTCAACAAAATATATGAATTTTCAACCAAATAGTTAAATTTTTAACTAAAAAAGGCGATTTTTCTGTTTTTTTTGTTTATTTATAAAAAAATCGAAAACCTAATTCAAAAACCAGCCTAGACAACTCTCTTAGAAATATTATTAGCTTTTTTGCCCATTTTGTGTTGTTGAAATCGGTGGAAATTTGTGGGCTGTACGTTATTCTGAACCAAACAAGTAATTTTTCTTCTCTTAACCTTTTTCACATCTTGCGTTATTTGGCTTAAAATGTTGATTTTCGTGTGTTTTTTGGAATTTTGTAAATGCTATAACTCTGGTAAATTTTTTGTTTAATAGAAAAAAGTTATCCGGATAAATTGTTCGTCTGTTTGAATACTATGGATATCCGTACGGAGAATTTTTTGAATTTCGAAAAAAGTGGTCTCAAAAATTTTAAAAATACGCTCACTTTTTGAATTTTTATCCAAAATGGGTGGCTAACGAACTTGACTTTTATTTTAGGATACTAAAAGAATATACTAAAGGACAATCCAATTTGTCAATTCTTTCAGAAGCTATCGTGATAACAACTAAAAATCCACACACACACACACACACACACACACACACACACACACACACACACACACACACACACACACACACACACACACACACACACACACACACACACACACACACACACACACACACACACACACACACACATGCTCCTATTGTAAGAAGAGAATTGCTAAATAATAATTAGATTTATAAATAAATTGTTGCATCAATTATAATTTATTACAATATTATTTAATTTGAATTTCTTTAATTTTTGATTAATAAGCACTGTCCTATTTAAATTGATCACTTCATACTTCTCATTCGAAACAATTCTTTCAAATTCGAATCTGCATATTTCGCTCAGTTGAATTCAACCTGAGGTAACCTCCAATTGGCAGATTCAAGCTTACAGAAAATTGCTATGTGCGCATCGTATTTTTACCATTGGGTGTAATCTTTTAAAAACTCTATTTCATATTGAATCTCAACCCATTTATATGCACATTAATGAATCGTAGAATACTCATAGGAATTATTTCAGGTTTGTCAGACTCATTCAACTCTATTCACTCAGCATTTTGACGTATGTGGAATGACAGATTTAAAGCACCGCGCATAGGTGACCGATTAAAAATGTGGCCAACCGATTACATTTTCGTTCTTTTAATCTGCAAATTACAGATACACTATTCAAACCGACTCGCTTTCTTTCGGTTCTTTTTTCCTGGGTAGTCAATTAATGCATCTTAATGAAAAGGTAAATCTTAAAAGTTAGAAAAAAATATTGTTTATTTTGTTGTGATATACAAGAAATTTCGGTTGGTCAAAATGAATTTTTTGCACTGACTTGCCGACGAAAGCCGACGAAAATTAAAAAAATGTGTGTGACAGTGGGGCCACACGACCAATTTGAAGAGAGAGAGAGAGAGGGGGGAGAGCAAATACAGACGGTGATTAGCGTGACAGTAGTGGGGATATCGAATACGGACATTTAGTTACTTAGCATAGCAATAATGGGGCTATCGAGAATTTTTCCTTATATGCATATCATGGCAGTAGTAGGGATAGTAGGGGGTGAGGCTTTGTAGCAATTGCGAATGGCCGCACCAAAGGGAGACACGATTACAGAGAGAAAGTATAGAAAGTATACTTTTAGAGGGACATTCGGTTTTTTTAAAAATCAAAATCTACTGAAAGTAGGCTTTTCGACTGAATTTTGTCCATAAAAAAGTGCTTTTGGCCCCATAGTGTGGCCCCTTAGCGTTCTAAGTGATAGAAGTTTTAAACTGTTTTCGTCTATTTCTTAAGTTTCACTAATTTTTGAGTTAACCGTCTTTATAAAAAACAGGGCAGTATTATATACCTCTATTTTCTCGAAAAGTCCCCCTACGTGCCCTGTTTTGAGGTAATTTAGGGCTGTGTAGTGCGAAAGAAATGATAAATTGATTTTTGGGACCACCCTAGAGATTATGGATGCTTTCAAGTCGAATTTAAAATTTACCGCTCAATCTTTAACGAATTAGAATGAAAAAAGGAAACGAAAAGCAGCAGCAGCAGTGGGGAGGTTACGATATAAATGAGAATTGAAGCCTGCACTGGCTAAATGCCCTACCCTTCTTTAGGCTTATCCGATGTAATCAGTAATCAAATTTATTAGTTTCTATTGTCTTGGGGATGAAATTCTTTTTCCGATTTTATGGCGTGGAAAGACGATATAATAAGGAGAGAGCTAGGCGCCTCGAGCGAAGCTGCGAGTAACGAGGGAATAAGGGGTGGTTCCGAGGCTAAGATTTACTGGACCCGCTAGTAGCCGCTAACTTAGTCTTCTTAGTGGTAGGTAGTACTTTCTCAAAAACATTAAAGCGATATAAACTGAACGTAGATGATACTAAAACGACACCAAACTTTAAGGCTCTGAAAAATACTCGGGTTTTCGTCTGATACATAATACGTCTACAAGAATAAATTGGATAATGTAATATTTTAAATACATAATCTAAAGGCAATTATGTCGGCCTAAGCGGAGAGGTTTTTTCGAAAAATGTTCTTGTTTTTATTTTTTTTTTGTAATTGAAAATTAAGTTTTTTTGGTGCCTGTGAAATACAACGCGCTAGCTACGAGGGTAGTTCAATAAGTCCTTAGAATGACCAACAGATGGCGCGCGAATCGCTCCAAATAATCTGTTTTCAGTCAGCACCACTCCCGACTAGATAT
>NC_046658.1:177352380-177361876 GCF_010883055.1 Belonocnema kinseyi
GATATGGTGTTGAAGGATAGAAGATTAAAAGTGCGTGAGTTAGCTGAGGCCACAAGGATATCTGTAGGTGCAGTTGTTTCAATTCTACATGAAAAATTAGGCCATCCTGGGGCTAAGCACGAAATTTTTAAAAATAATTTATCAAATAATTTATAATTTTAAATTTGATGTGATAGTTTTAGTAACTCAAAATTATTAAAAACAAGTTAATTCAACTTTTAGATTTATAATCTAATAATAGGCTTGGGGCTAAGCGCGAACCTTTGGATTTCTAAAACAAACGTTTTTAATTTAATAAAAAGCATTAAGCAATTTGAAAAAAAACATCAATAAAAAACATTTGGAGGGTTTGCGAGGCGGGCGTAGAATAGAAAGATTTATATATATATTTTTTCGCTATAAATCGCACTTCTTTAACCTTTTTAGGTCTTAGGAAACAAACGGTGATTTTTCACCCGCCGCTCATTAGCGAAAAATCGGAAGTTCTAATTTAATCAGGAACAAAACAATTTTTTTACAGTCACCTGGCACCCACACGAGAAGCTCGCTTAGCTCCCACGGAAAAGTGCGCTTAGCCACCAGCATAATTTTTTCTTGGTTAACCGAAAAAAATACCCAAGATTAAGCAATTCGAAAATCCGTACGCGCTTAGGCTATTTTTCAGGTGTAATCATTGTTTTTCATACAAAATGCCCCGGGGCTAAGAGCACTAATGTAAATGTCATATTGAATGTAATAGGAAACACTAAATTACTAAGATTTCATGTCAAAATATGTATCGAATTTTCAACAAACAAGGTTAATTTCCCAACAAAAGGGACGAATTTAAAAGAAAATAGGTGAATTTTCAATCTATAAAGGAAAAGTTTCTAACCAGAATTGGAATAGTGCAATTTTCATGCAAAAAATTAATTTTTAACCAAAAAAAGCAATTTTTAACAAAAAAGATCAACTTTAAACCAAATATGTGAACCTTTGAAAAAAAATTTCAACTAACTATTATAGTTATATTAAGGGCTTGAAAATTCTACCAAGTAGTTCAATTGTTAATTAAAAAGATGCACTTTTAACCAAATAGTTAATTTTTCAACCGAAGAGATGAATTTTTCATCAAAAATATTAATGCTCTATCAGAAAATAATTTTTTAAAATAAGAAATCAATTTTCAACAGAATTGTTTAATCTTGAAGCCAAAAAGACGAATTATCTACAAAAGGGTGGATGTTTCAATACGAAAATTCGATTATTTAACAACAAATTTAATTTTCTACCAAAAAATTAAATCTTCATAAAAATATTTAAGTTATAAGCCAAACAATCAAATTTCGACCAAATATATAAATTAAAAAAGAAGATTTTTTAATAAAATAAATTAATTTTTAATATGAAAGGATCAATTTTCAATAAAAAATACCAATTTTTAACCGAAACAGAAATAGTGATATTGTCAGTTTACAAAATTAATTCTCAACCAAAAAAGAATAGAATTTTCCAAAAATAGTTATTTTTCAACAAAAAAGGAAATTTCTAACTAAAAAAGATGAATTTAAACCAAAAAGTGAATTTTTCAACCAAAAAGTTAAATTTGTATAAAAATGGTTTAATTAATAACAAAAAAGTTAATTTATAACGAAATAGTTTATTTCTCTACCAAATTGTTGAATCCTCCAACTTGACAGATTCATTTAGACGCCTACAGTTGCGTTTTTAATAAAAAATGATGATTTTTCTACCAACCAGATTACTTTTCGAACCAAAAATATGAATTTTGAACAAATTATATAAATTTTCAACCCGAAAATTTGATTTTTTCAAATTAATTTCCTACAAAAAACTTAAATTTTTATAAACATAATTTAATTTCTAACAAAAAAGATAATTTTCTACTACATAGCTTATTTTTCTACCAAATTCTTGAATCTTCTACAATACTAGATTAATTCAGGCCATGATCGACAAATTTTTAATAAAATACTTGAATTTTTAAATAGAAAAGACAAATCATCATCCTAAAATATTAATTTTCAACAAAAAATTGAAACATTGTTAGTTAAAAAATTCATTTTTAACAAGAAAAAAAACATTTTCAATTAAGTACAACATTTACAACAAAAGAGTTAAATTTTCCATCAAATTGTTGAATTTTCGAGCCGAAAATACGAATTTTCCACAAAACAGTTGCATTTTCAACCCAAAAATGTGAATTTTCAAAAGGAAAAGTGTGTTTTTAAGTAATCAGGTTAATTTTTAATAAAGTAGTTCAATTTTTCGGTTGAAAGAATTCATTTTTAACAAACAAATAAAAAACGAGTTTTCATCTAAAATTGTTAATTGTCAACCAAAAAAATTAACTTTTAAGAAAGTAATTCAAGTTTCAACCAAGGAATCAAATTTCTCACCTAAAAATATGAATTTCCAGCGAAAAATGTAATAGTTCATATTTTAGAAAAAAAAATTTTAGTTTAAAATAACAAATAGTTGGATTTATACAACAGAAACGAATTTTCAACAAAATACTTGAATCTTCAACGAAAACAAATTAATTTTCTACCGAAACTGTTGCAGCCTGAAACAACAAAATTTACATTATACCAAAAAGACGAAATTTCAACAAAACAATTAATTCTCAACCAAAGAAAATTTTCTAGTCATTATTTACAATAATTTAAATATATTAGGTTCAAAATCTTGAAATGTTAATTACAAAATAAAGTTACAATTTCGATGAACATTTTTCAAATTGTACTATATCTAGAAATCTATGAAAACCCTTGAAATCCTTGGAGATTTAATAAAGTCCTTTAAATCTTTTTAATTTCTTGAAAGACCTTAAAATCCCTCGAAATGTTTCGAAATGCCTTCAAATCTGTCGAAATATTTTTTACCTCTTGAAACCAGATATCTTTTAAATTAGTTTTAATATTTAGAAATCCCATAAAAACCTGCTAAAGCTTTCAGGTATGTTTAGAAATCTTACAAATTCCGTGAAATGTATATTAAATTTGACGAAGTCGCTTAAAATCAATAGAGATACACCGGATTCTCGGTTTAGGAACAATGTCGGGGATTGTCTGCAGATAGCATTTTCCCTAAATCGGGAAACTCGAAACGTAAACAGTCAGGGCCACCTGAACAGTTTCGAATTGGTAAGCATAACATTGCGCAATCTCCGCATGTGAGTACCCGCGCACTGCGACCCTTTCGAAGTGAGAGTCGCACCGTTTCTCGCCCTGCGTGCTGATAAATTACTTGGACCAGAAATTCTCAAAATTCTGAAACCGCGAGTTTTTAAAGCGGGAGTCGGGTGTACCCTGGAATTCAAATTAAATGTAGTAATTGAAGTGATCTAAAAAAAAACATTTTTTTTTTTAATTGTGACACTATTTCCATTATTCTTAATCTCTTAAGTGAGTTTTTGCGAAATTGAGAACCTCTGAGGGAGTATATGCACGAGTGAAAAAGTAAAAACACTAATCTTAGGTAGTTTCGGCCTGGTGGATTTCAAGATTTTTGTAATGGATCTCCGGATATACTCAGAGGGTGAAACATTTCCGGGGCACTCGCAACTTTTACCAATTCTTACTTTTCCCATTTACGATACATCCGCATTTTTCCCCGATTTTATAGCCTATTGCTAAATGCTTTCAATACCCAGATTGCAATTTATTAAAGCTCTTTTCTGCTAATAAAACTCTTTGCAAATTACATATATTTCATAAAGTTATAATCTTCGCAGATGCATTCAGAAAATTTTTTCTTTGAATCATACATTTGTTTCAACAATTAAATATTTTTTCTGAACAAAGATATTTCTTCTTCGCTCCGCTGGGAATCGAACCACAAAACACTTCCGATTTCCGGTCGGGTGCTTTCCCCATTAAGCTACTAGAGAGGTCGAAAGAAGAATCCTTCTTCAGAAATACACGTATTGTTTTTGCAGGTGTTAAATGATTTTAATGATTTTTTCCAGAAAAAATTTATTAAACAAAATTTTAATTCATATTTCCATCTAGTCGGAAAAGACGTTAAGAATTTCTGTTATTCTCTGATGATAATGTAGATTCCCGGTCAAGTTTTGTTATTTTAACGGTTCACTAAAAGTAACATATTCATACTTGCCGATTTTTTTAAAAGTAAAGTTTTCATTCAGAAAAGATTTTAAAATATAAAATATAAACTTTATAAAAGTGGTGGAATTTTCAACTGAACAGTTGCATTTTTATTCAAGAAACATGAAATTTCTTCTAAAACAAATGAACTAACAAAATAAACTTAAAAAATATAGTTAAATTTTTATCCAAAGAAGATTCCAGTTCGTTTTCCAACACCAAAATAAGAATAATAAACAATATGTTATTTTTCTCCTGAATAAAATAAAAACAGGTGAATTTTTAACCCAAAAATACGAATTTTTAACAAAAAAGTTGAATTTGCAATCAAAAAGGACCCCTTTTTATTAAAATTGTTAAATTTTCAATGAAATGATAAAACTTATAACTAAAAAGATAATATTCAGGAGAAAGTTTTGTGAATTTCAAGAAATTACATTTATAAATTAAGGACCCTCTTTCTCCTAACGTAACAAATTGTAACATAACTTATTTTTTGTGTAAAAAAGATATTTAAGCGGTTCAAAACAAAATAGACAAGAGGACGATACTTTTGTTTTCAAGAAAAGTTTTTTCTGAGTGGAATTTGGATGATTCAAATAAAATTTGTTTCATTTAAACAATGCCATGTTTTAAACAAATAAATTTGGTGTTGATTAACGAAAGCATTTGTTTGAATCTATATGAAAAAAAGAATTTAGTTGATTGCAACAAACAATTGTTTGAGCCTATATCAAAACTAGAATTTGTTTGATTCAGATAAAATTTGTTTTGGTTGAAAAATGGTCTGTTTGAATGAAAGAAATATTTGTTTGACCCTATATCAAAGGTAGAACACTCAGAAAAAATTCCTCTTGTTTAAGAAGGACGCTTCTTGACACAAATAAAATTTTCTTTTAAATTCTAGGTTGAAAAAAATTTCACTTGTTTTAAAAATAATCTTTTTGAAGCAAACATAATCCTTTTGAGACAAACTTCACCTAATCTTGTAGCAAATAATTCTCTTTATGTAAAAAAGATATTCAAGTAGTCAAAACAAAACTGACAAGAGGACAATGCTTTTGTTTTAGGTCAAGTTTTTGTCAGGGTGGAATTGGTTGGAGTCAAATGAAATTTGTTTTATTTAAACAAAGACGAGATTGAGTTAAATGAATTTGGTTTAAATAAAGAAGAGATTTGCTTGACCCTATACCAAAGAAAGAATTTTGTTGATTGAAAAAAACATTTCTTTGACCCTATATCACTGATATAATTTTTTTGATTCAAATAGCATTTGTCTGGGTTAAAAAACGATGTGTTCGATTCAAATAAGTTTTGTTTAAATCAAACAGATATTTATTTGACCTTATATCGAAGAAAGAATTTGGTTAATTGAAACAAACAATTATTCGACATAATATCAAAAAGATAGAACACTCAGAGAAATTTTTTCTTTTTTTAGAAGGATGCTTCTTGACACAAATAACATTTCATTTTAAATTCGAGGTTGAAATTAATTTCATTTGTTTTAAAAGGATTTTTTTGCAGCAAACATGATACTTTTGCAGCAAACTTTACCTTATCTTGTAGCCAAATAATTCTGTTCATGTAAAAACGATATTCAAGTGGCTCAAAACAAAACATAGAAAGAGACAATGATTTTGTTTCAGGACAAGTTTTTCTCTGAATCGGATTTGTTTATTCAAATAAAATTTGTTTGATTCAAACAATGGTGCTTCTCAATCAAATAAGTTTGGTTTATATAAAGAAATTATTTGTTTGACCCTATATCAAAGAAGAAATTTTGTTGATAGAAATAAACATTTGTGTCACTCTATACTAAAGCTATAATTTGTTTGATTTAGATCAAATTTGTTTGGGTGAAACGATGGCGTTTTTAAGTCAAATAAATTTTGCTTAGTAAAAATAATATTTGTTTGCCCCTAAATCCAATTTAGAATTTGTTTGATTAAAACAAAATTGGTTTGGGTTGATAAATGGCGTGTTGGAATTAAATGTTATTTAAGCTAAAAAAATATTTGTTTGAACCTATTTAAAAGAAAAAGTTTGATCTAAAGAAACTTTTGTCTGATTGTGGTTTGAAGTAAAAAATGAAAACGATAAATGCTTACAGGAATATGACGATCCAGAGGTATGCATTTTTTTTTAAGAACTCGTACTTTACGCCTCCCTTAAGGTCGATCGTTACATTTTTTTGTTTGCCAGCAGGTTGTGTATCGTTTGATATTCCGAGACGGTAGCGATGTTTTCCGATTTGAGAATTTACAGAGGGTAAGACAGGTTCTTTTTTTTTAACCCAGTGGGGTTATAATGGGCCGTAACATCTTGCGGAGCACTTCACGCACCCCATTTTTCTCCTTTCTTCTATTTTCTTGCTCTTCCCTTATTTTTGTATAATATACACTTATGTCTTGGAAATTTAGTAGATGAATTAATGTGGCAATGATTTTATTTTTAACAAAAAAATTACATCAAAACTTATTGACCAAAGAAACTATTTCAGTTTTCATATTGGTCGTGACAGCGAACATAGTTAAATATGAAAATCAGTATGTAAAAAAATTAATTGAAATAAAATAAAATTTGTTTAAATTAAGCAATGGCTTGTTTTAATTAAATAAATTTGGTTTTAAATCAAGCAAATGTTTGTTTGAATCAATCAAAGGAAGAATTTGTTTGATTGAAATAAACATTATACGGACTGTAGAATGTATAACATTGATTTTGAAAAAAATTGTCATTCTAAAATATATAATGAAACCTTGTTATAAATTGCCCTACAGAAAATTTCGAATAACTTTTAAGAAGCTATATTGTTGAGTTTTCAATCCGAAAATATGAATTTTCAACAGTAAAGTTAACTTTCAAACAATCAGTGGAATGTTCAACTAAATATTTAAATTTTCACTTTCAAACAAATAATTTTTATCAAAAAGAAACGAATTTTCAACACAGAAGATTAATATTCCACCAAAAAAGACGAATTTTCAATCAAATAGTTAAATTTTCAAACAAGAATATTATTTCTCCAACAAAAAGGAGAATTTTCAACAAATGACATGAATTTTCAAATAAATTGTTTCCGCAATAGATGTGATTCTAATTTCTGAAATTTTCAAACAAAAAATCGAAATTTTTGTACTGAAAAAGATCAATTTTTAAATTTTTCTACAAAATAGTTTAACCCTTTTCGGCATATATTTTTCCGGGAAATGAGTTTTCATGAAAATCGGTACATAGGGGTTTTTGGGGTCGCTGATTACGAATGTGAACTCAGATTTTGAAAATTCAAAATGGCGGGTCCAATATGGCGGCTAACATTTGGAATATTTTTTTATTTTTTCTGAAAATTGGTATACGGGGGTTTTTGGGATCACTGATCAAGAATCTGAACTCAGATTTAGAAAATTTAAAATGGTGGATCCAATATAACGACTTAAATTTGGAATATTTTTGGATTTTTTTTAGAATTGTTATACAGGGGTTTTTTGGAGTTGGCAATCACGAATCCGAACTCAGATTTTTAAATTTAAAAATGGCGGATCCAATATAGCAGCCAAAATTTGGATTTTTTTTTTGAAAATTGGTGTACAGGGGTTTTTGATATCTCTGATTACGAATCTGAACTTAGATTTTGGACATTCAAAATGGCGGGCCTAAATTCGAAATATTTCTAAATTGTTTTTTGAAAGTTGGCACAGGCAGGGGGTCGCTGATCTTGAATCTGTATTAAAAATTACAAATGTTTAGAATATTAAGGTTTGAAAAAATATACACCTACTCACCTAAAATATGGATTAGTACCAATTTTCTGAATTTTCAAAATCTAAATTCAGATTCGTGATCAGTGAATCCAAAAATCCTTGTACACTAATTTAAAAAAAAAACAGAAAACTTTATTATTTTGACCGCCATATTGTATCCGTCATTTTGGATTTTCAAAGTCTGATTTCAGATTCGTGATCAGCGACCCCGAAAACCTCTGTATACCAATTTTCAGAAAAAAATTCAAAAATATTCCAAGTTTCGGGCGCTATCTTGGATCCACCATTTTAAATTTCCAAAATCTGAGTTCATATTCGTGATCACTGACCCCAAAAACCCCTGTATACCAATTTTCAGATAAAATCCAAAAATATTCCCAATTTCGGCAGCCATATTGGATCCGCCATTTTGAACCTTCAAAATCTGAGTCCAGATTTGTATTCAGCGACCCCAAAAACCCTTAAGTACCCATTTTCATAAGGATATAATGGACAGTTTTTTCAACAATGAATTTTTTCAACAAAAATGGCTTTTTTCATCTTTGTTTATAAGCATTAACAAATTATTTAAAAAATTTAGACTCTTCGTACAAAGATATCAATTTTTTATCATCCTGCGAGCATGAAGTTAAAAAAAATCTGTGTAAAATCCAATAAAAACTACTCTGAAATCGCAGAAAATGATACGAAAAAAGGTGGGAATACGGTATTCCCACCATGTCGCAAAGGGTTAATTTTGTACCAAATATTTGCATTTTCTACCAAAGTGTTGTATTTTCAACCCCAGAATTACATTTTTTAACAAAAAATTTAATTTCCAAATAGTCAGTTGCATGCTTAGAAAAATAATTAGATTATTAGTAAAAAAATTAACTGTCAATGAAATAAAGGAATTGTCAACTAAAATAGTTGGTTTTCAGCCAAAAATTAACTTCTAAAAAGTATTTAAATTTGCAACAAAATAGTGAAATTTAAAAAAAATAAAAAAGCTACTTTTATAGTCAACAAAAATGTCAACAAATATAAACGAATTTTTAACCAAATTGGTTAAATTTCCAAATAAAGGAATGAACTTTGAACAAAAAAGATGCATCTTCAAAAAAGAATTTAAACCAAATAGTGGAATTTCCAACCCAGGAGATAAATTTTCTATAAGCAAATATAAATTTTCCACAAAATACATGAACTTTCAACCAAAAAGATAAATTTTCAGCTACGAAATAATTAAATTATAATTAAATTTAATTATAATAATTAAACGCAATTATTAAATTTGAGACCAAAAAGATTGAATGTGTATATAATAAGATTTTTGCCAAAAAAGTTAGTTACATTTTTAGTTTGAAAAATTAATTTTCAATGACAAAAAAACACTTTCTAAGCAAATTGAATTGGTGAATTTTTAGACAAAAAAATAAAAATTTTAACAAAATAGTTAAATTTAAAGTGAAAAAAAAGATTCTTCAACTAAAATGATTAGCGAAAAACTAAAATATTAATCAAATAGGCTGGCCGCGGGCAGAATAACAGGAGCTGCGCGGGGTGCGCGGGGTCTGGTTTTCACTCAGGCGAGCACTCAGGCGTGAACAAACAAAAGCGGAGCAAGCTATAATGAGTTAGTTC
>NC_046658.1:177361976-177363967 GCF_010883055.1 Belonocnema kinseyi
GCCACTCTTGAACTCGAAAAAATAAATATGGATATAAAAACAAAATAATTTAATACATTTATGTGACAAATATTCCAAAATCGCGGTAAATAGAGTCTCATAGCAAATTTGAATCAAATTAAAGTAACTGGGCTCTCGGTGTAGCCACTAGCAGTTTAGTGATTCCTGGAACTGCTGGCGTCTGCGACTTTTGCCTAAAGAACAACAGCAGTGTAGCTGAAAGGCACAGTGCACGAATAAAACAAAAAGTACGCGTTCTTGGAAAATCGAAAATTCAAATTTTGATTGCACGAAATATAATGAAAAATCGAAAAATCCATTCTGTGGTTAAACTATAAAGGATACAAAAAAATATGAATTAACCAAAATTGTTATCCCAAAAAAGATCTACAATTTCGTTAAGAATCACTTCTTGATAGAACGCGTACTTTTTGTTTTATTCGTGAAAAATAACATTGAAAATAAAAATAAATAAAAAAATGTGTGGAAAAACGACGAAAGTTTCGCGAAAAAAAATATTCAAAAAGCTTAATTAAGTAGAATAGAATATCAGAATATCAAGACGCATAAAAATACTGTCACCTAAAAAAGATATTTTTGATCAAGTTTTATTCAAGCATTATAAATGCAAAGAAAAAATATCCGAGCGCGAAGCGCGAGATTCAACCGTCCCGCGCGCTAGGCGCGCTCAATCTATCATATATGACCTTGTCAAATGATTTCAAACGAATAAATACAAAAGACAATTTTTTTTTTTAATTATTGAGAAAAATATTCTTGTTTCGAAAGTTCCCTGTATGTTAACAATCAACAATATGTTCGCTATCATACGTTTTATGTGTTGTTTTATAGCAGGTAGGCAAGGGGATTTCGGTACCAAGAATCCTACCCTACCGACATCGAGAAGATTCTATAGCTGTAGTGGTTCGTGTCCGTGCTAATCTTCTAGAACATTCTCGAAGGTTCTTACTGTTCTTAGCACTTTCTGTCCAGACTTCTAGTTGCTTATTTGCCTGCGACACAAGAATAACAAGATATTTTCTGCCCCGATTTTCATTCTATAAAATCGAATAAAGTTGAAGTTTGAAAACATTAGAATCGCAAGTGTCTAAACGGAATGAAGAAGTGTCTGAAATGTTAATAGCGTTTAAAACAGACAGCACTCAGTTTTAAATGTTTGATCCATAAATGTTGGAGGCATTCGATTAGCACGAAGACGAAACGAAGGACTGACAAAGGAATTTTGTAACCCGGTTATGAAAATCTGCAGTTTGCTAAGGAAGAGATATCGGAACAAAAGAAGTATTTCCTTGGGCGTAAAATCGCATTAGGGCTTAGGGGATTTATATGGAACTGATTTGAAAGAAGAAAGGGTCTTCAAAACTGACGAATGAGACAACTTCTGACGCCTGTTTGTATCCCGTTAACTAAGAAGCAGATATCCGGGGATCACCACCTTCCCCTCGATTCTCATTATCCACAGTAAAATGCTTCAATATAAAAACCAAGTGTTTCCGATAGCTTGGAGGTGTTTCCGTCTTAATTAAACTTGACACAGCTCAAATTATTATTTTATTATACTGAAACATTGTGCGCACTACGTGCGCACAGATTACCCTTCCTTTAGAAAAAAAAACTCGGTTTCTTTTTCACTTTTAATATTTTTTTAACTTTTAAAGAACATAAAAACATAATTTCCAGGTACTTCCAGGGAATTGGAATGCATGATATTGCGCAATCTCCACATGTGAGTACCTGCGCACTGTGCCTTTCCGCTACACTGCTGTTGTTCTTTAGGCAAAAGTCACAGACGCCAGCAGTTCCAGGAATCACTAAACTGCTAGTGGCTACACCGAGAGCCCAGTTACTTTAATTTGATTCGAATTTGGTATGAGACTCTATTTACCGCGATTTTGGAATATTTGTCACATAAATGTATTAAATTATTTTGTTTTTATATCCATATTTATTTTTTCGAGTTCAAGAGTGGC
>NC_046658.1:177364067-177379798 GCF_010883055.1 Belonocnema kinseyi
GAACTAACTCATTATAGCTTGCTCCGCTTTTGTTTGTTCACGCCTGAGTGCTCGCCTGAGTGAAAACCAGACCCCGCGCACCCCGCGCAGCTCCTGTTATTCCTGCCCGCGGCCAGCCTATTTGATTAATATTTTAGTTTTTCGCTAATCATTTTAATTGAAGAATCTTTTTTTTCACTTTAAATTTAACTATTTTGTTAAAATTTTTATTTTTTTGTCTAAAAATTCACCAATTCAATTTGGTTAGAAAGTGTTTTATTGTCATTGAAAATTATCTAAAAATTTGTTGTGATAATCTTGTAGGGCTTTTAAAAAGCAATATTTTTCTTCTCTTGACTTTTTTTCATATCGTGCGTTTTTTGGCTTAAAATTTGGATTTTCGGTTGATTTAAAAATTTTTTGAAAATGCTATAACTCTGACAATTTTCTTTTCATCAAAAAAGGTCATCAGGGTAAATTATTTATTCCTTTTAAAAATATAAATATCCGTAAATAGAATTTTTAAATTCGCAAAAAAGTGGTCTTAAAAATTTCAAAATGCGCTCACTTGGAATTTCGATCAAAAATGGCTGTTTAACGAATTCGTCCTTTCTTTCAGGAACAAAAAAAAAGTGTGCCAAAGATGGATTTGATTCATTTATTTTTTCGAGAGTTATCGTCTTTACGGACGGACGGACAGACAGACAGACGCCATAGTAAAAACTTGATTTTCGGATTCAGGGGGTCTCGAAACGTGGAGATCCATTGAAAAACAGTGGTGTCAAATTTCGGACAATTCTAATACTTTCTCAATTATGAATGATGATAATGTAAAAACTAATTTTCATTTTAAAAAAACGAATTATCATGAGTGTTAAACAAATAAGATTAATATTCTAAGAAAATAAATAAATTTTTACCTAAATGTTGAATTTTGTAGTTATAAAGGAAATTTTTTTACTAGATTGTTAATTTTTAATCAAGAAAGAAAATCTTTAAATTTTCAACCAAAAATGGAATGGTTACGTCTTCAATTAAAAAAAAATGTCAAAAAATATCTGAATTTTTTCTTAATAGTATAGATTTAAAGTTATTAAGCAAAAAAATTCCACCACAAATAGGATAGCAACATTTTCAGATAAATAAAATTAATTTTCGTCCAAAGAGAAAAAAATTTTTAACAGAATAGTTACATTTTTGAATAAATAGTATTTTTAACCAAAAATGTAAACTTTTAACAACAAAATTGATTTTGAACCAAATAGTTTAATTTTTTAACAAATTGTTAAAGTTTGAAGCATAAAAGACAAATCTTTTAAAAAATAGCTGAATTTTCAATTTGAAAGTATGAAATTTCAACAAAAAAGTTCATATACGATCAATTTTTTGAATTCTGAATAAAACTGACGAATAGTTAGATTTTCAGGCAAGAACAATAATTTTCTACAAAAAAAAACGCATTTTCGGAAAAAAGTAAACATTTCATTCAAAGAGATGATTCCTAAACAACTAAATTTTCAAGAAAAGACTTCAAAATTTGACCAAAGTGTTGACTTTTTAACTAAAAAGTTGATTTTTGAACGAACAAGAATAATTTTCTTCAGAAAAACATGACTTAGCAATAAAATGCTTGAATTTTCAACCAAATATTTGAATTTGAAATTAAAACAGACAAATTTTTAACGAATAATGGGACACTTAAATTTTTGGTTAATGAAGTTAATTTTCAACCACAAATAAAAATAATTTTCAACCAAAAATAGAATAGCTACATTTTCAGAAAAGGAAACTAATTCTCAACTAAAAAGAAACAAGAAATTTTTAGCAAAATTGTTAAAATGTTAACGAAAGAGATTACTCAATAAAAAATAATTAATTCTCAAAAAAAGGGTTTAAGATTTGATCAAAGAGTTGTATTTTTAACCAAAAAGTTGATTTTTTAATGAACATTAAAAATTTTCTACAGAAAAATATGACTTATTAACAAAATGCATCAATTTTCCACCAAATAGTTGAATTTTCAACTGAAAAAGATAAATTCAACCAAATAGTAGTCCAATCTTAAACTAAAGAAGATAAATTTTTGACAAATTCCAATACAATGAAGTATTTAAATTTTTAGTAAACAAAAATTATTTCCCACCATAAATTAAACAAATTTTCAACATAATCTTAAACTTTTCAATCAAAGAGATAAATAATCAACCAAAAAAATCATTATTGACAAATTAGGTCAACCTTCTAGCAAGTAGTTAAACTTTTGACAAAGAAAAAACGTTTTAACACAATAATTGAATTTTCGAAAAATAGTAGAATTTTTAACTGAACGAAATGAATTCCAAACTAATAATTAAACAGTAGAGTTTTCAATAAAAAAAAGTTGCATTTTTTCATCGGTTTCTAATAATTTAGTTCACATTTAAGCGAAAACCCAAGAAAAAGGGGAAGTTTCTTAAAAATAAGAAAAAAATAACTTTTCAAAAAAAGGGGAAAACAGTTTAGAGACGGCCCTTTTGTTAAGTTATCCGTGATCTAAGTTAATTTTTAAATTATATCAGTGTTTTGAAATTTAAAAAAATTAAAGAATTGAATTTAAAGTACTTAAAAGAACTTCTTCCCATTATCCACCGCCTACTGGTTTCCCCAAAATATGTAAAAGGAATTTTTTTTCAAAAAGCAACACGGATTTTCAGAAGCATATTTCAGTTTTGAAAGTTAGTGATATTTGGACCACTCTTATCTATTTACAAGTTAATAATAATAAGAAGGAAGAATATTAATATAACATGGACAATGGTATAAGAGTGTCAGAGAAGAGAAAGGAGCGCACTTTGGAGTTGTGGTTTAGAAGCCTTTGAGTTCGTTACTATAACGAAGGGCTTACACGTTAAAGCAGAATAATGGCTACCATTCAGACTAATTCTGTTTTCTCCGTCAGTAAAGTAGAAAGTTTATTGTAATATCGATTTTATTTTCTTTCAATATTTGTACACGAGTTCAAGGTACTCGTTCAAGACGGAGGCTCTGAAAAGTGAGTCGAATTTAACAAATTCTTCATTTGGATTATTCTCCCTTCTCTCTTTTTCATACACCTGCCTCTGGAAATTATCGGTAAATTTGGCTTCATAAACTAAGGCCAAACGGAGTTATTTTGTCTAATTGTGTGTAATAATAATTTATGAAGTAGAAAGACTCCTAGTAAAAAAAAAAATAAAAAAAATAAAATAAAAAATTAAGAAATCTAAATTAGATTAAAATCCAAATTAAAAATCCTATTCAACGTCCAATAATCAAATTGATGCAAATTTCTGTTGAAAAAAAAAAACAAGAATGCAACGACCAAATTTGGACCACGACAAATAAACAAAAACAAAAAATTTTATTGTAATCTGAAAAAAAAATTCGGAAAAAATAAAAAAGAGGAAACAAAAATGAAAAGGCAGCCAACCACATCCCCTACCTTCACTTTTCCTTTCTTTCGTCCTTTTTATTTTTATTATCATCAAATTACAATAAAATAACATTCAAAATGAAATTAAAAAAAAATAAAATAAAATTGCATTACCAACGTTTCGGTACTCGTACAGTACCCTTATCAAGACAAGAAAAATTTAAATGGTAGAAATGGACAGCACCCACGAACAGGTGCTCTCTTTTAATGAATAAATAAATAAATAAATTATCGAAAGAGAAAAATGACCGGAGGAGTGGAGTTGTCTATATCAATTATGGCTTTCGCGACTTACAATGCTTATTACCGACCATTCCTTAAGAAGAAAATTTGCTCGATTCTGCTTTTGAACGAACTTAACGATAAAACGCAAAAGTAACGTGAACTTGGGTCCTTGAGGATGGTATTTTTTCGTTTGGTCGTTAGGATCGCTTGAAACCAGAACCGAGCAGATCCTCTTCCTTAGGAATGGTCGATAAAAAGAATGGTAAGTTATGAAAGCAAAAAATAAGTGCAAACAAATGTTTTATCCGGATCTACAAAGGTAGTAGATAAAACAGTTGCCTACAACGGTTTCTGATTTCGTGACTTAAGGGCATGTGACACAGCTAAATACCTATATTACCGACCTCACTTTTTCAGTTCACTGAATGTTTTTTTGAACCTAAGAACTTTTTTTGTAAATAAAATATCAAGGTGAAACTTTGGAAAATGTATTAAAGTACAATAAAGTACGTTTCGGTACTGCATTTTGGTAGGAACTTCACTGAAAATTATTTCATATTTTTTCTGAACCTCGACATTTATTGAACGTTCGAACTTTTTTTATACACAAAATATCGAACTCAAACTTTGAGAAATGCAAGAGTCGAAAGAAAACTACGTTTCAGTACAAATCTTAATAATAACAGATGTAAAAAAAATATTTCAACTATCAATTCCATCAGCATCAGTCGGTAACGTTGTAAACGAAAATACGAACCCTGGCGGCCACTAGACGAGGCTCTACAGGATTCGTAATTTCATGTACAACGTTACCGGTTGATGCCGATGGATTAATAGTTGAAATATTGTTTTTTACATCTGTTATTATTAAGATTTGTATTAAAACGTAATTTTCTTTCGGCTCTTGCATTTCTAAAAGTTTGAGACCGATATATTATGCAGAAAAAAAAGTTCGAACGTTCAAAAAATGTCGAGGTTCAGAAAAAAGACAAAATAATTTTCAGTGAAGTTCCTACCAAAATGCAGTACCTAAACGTACTTTATTGTACTCTAATACATTTTCCAAAGTTTCAGCTCGATATTTTATTTACAAAAAAAGTTCTTAGGTTCAAAAAAACGTTCAGCTAACTGATAAAGTGAGGTCGGTAATATAGGTATTTAGATGTGTCACATGCCCTTAACATGCTTTTTACCAAATATGCCTGAGGAACAGGATCTGGTCGGTTCTGTTTTTGGGATAACCTATCAACAAAACGGAAAACTAGTATGAACGTTAGTTCTAAAGGATGGTAGTTTTTCTTTTTGTCATTAGGTTCGCCCAAAACAGAATTGAGTAGATCCTCGTCCTCTGGCATTGTCGATAAAAAGCATGGTAAGTCACGAAAGAAAAAATAATTTATAGACATCTAACTAGGCTGTAGATAAAACAGTTGCCTACATCGGTTTTTTGATTCGCGACTTACCATGCTTGTTACCGACCATGCCTGTGGAAGAGAATCTGGTCGGTTTTGTTTTTGGGTGAAGCTAAAAACTAAATGACAAATTATCATGAATTTGTCTCCTTAAGGATGGTAGTTTTTCGCGCTTTCGTTAGGTCCGCCTGAAAACAGAACCAAGCAGACTTCCTTCCTCCAGCATGGCCGATACAAGCATGGTACGGCAAAAATAAAAATCTTAATTAATAAAAAGTAAGTATTACAAACGTATATTTTTATCATTTTTAAGATTTCGTAGCCCCGGGCAGAAACCCTTACAGTTTACATCGGGTGTCCGTCCGTCCATTGTACTTTTTTGCTAGGAGGAAGAAGTGAGGAAAGTGAGAGTAATTGAGGGAAGGGGAAAAAGGGAAAACGAGAGGTAGGTAAGTATAGGAAGTGAGGAAAAATGAGAGGGAAAATAGGGGAAGATAGGGGAAATTAGGAGAGGAGAATTAGGGGGAGTGAGGGGGAGGAGTGATGGGATGTAGATTGTAGAAAATGAAAGGAGAATGAGGGGAGGGAAATTAGAGGAAGGCGGGGAAATGAGAATAAAAGTGTGGAAAATAGGGGCAGTATGGGAAGTGAAGTGAAAGGAAAGGGGCACTAGGAGAATTAGGGAGGGGAAGTAGGATAAGTTAGTGTAAGTCAGAAGAATTAGGTGAAATTATTAAACATGAGGGTGAATAGGGGAATGTAGGTGCACAAGTGGAGGGAAAGTATGGAAGAGGATGGTTTGAAGGACTAAGAACTCTTTTTTGTGGGCGCGTGGTGCAACGCCTACTTTAACTAATTCTCTTATTGTTTTGTATCTTACTCTTCCTTTTGGTTTAAAACTTCAACAGTTTGGTTGAAAAATTAACTATATTGTTGCAAAGTTGTCTTGTCTGGATGCATTGAACTTTTTTTTATTTATAATTGGAAATATTTTTGGTTGAAGATTCATCATTTTTTGGTTAAAAATTGTATTAGTTATTTGAAAATTTAACTGTTCTGTTGAACATTCGTCTCTATGGTTAAAAAATGCAACTATCTTGGTACAGAATTCAACTAATTGATTGAAAATTCAATTATTTAGCTGAAAATGGAATATTTTTTTTGCAAATTTGTCTTTTTGGGTTAAAACTTGAACTATTTTAATAGAAAAATCAGCTATTTGGTTAAAAGTTTAATTATTTGGTTGAAAATGAACTTTTTAATTGAAAATTTGACACTTTGATTGCCATTTTTTTTATTTCGTCGTGAAAATTTTTCTTGGTTGAGAATTCATCTCTGTGTTTAAGAAATTACATATTTAGTTGAAAATCAAAGTTTTTGTGCAGATTTTCTTGTTCATTAAAAATTCACATTATTAATGTGAACATAAAACTTACTACGTGGAAAATTCATCTATTGGGATTGATACTTTAATAATTCAGTTGAATTTTTTTCTTTTTTGTATAATTAAAATTATGTTTGGTTGAAATATAAACTGTTACAATTATTTCCGTGAACAATCCATACTTTTTTTTAAATTCAACTACCTGGTTAAAAAATGAACTACTTTTTTAAACTTCATTTTTACAGTTGATGATTCATGATTCGAGATGAAAATTTAGTAGAAAAAATTCAGAAAAATTGATACTGCAAGTAACAGAAAACCCGACAGACGGGAAAAAGTCAGGGAATTTCATTAGCCGGAGAAAATCAGGGATTTTGAAAAAAAGTCTTGCAAAAGTCAGAGATTTTAATTTTAAATGGTGTTATTTCGTTTGTAGGGAATATGAAAAATTGGTATTTTTATTTCTTTTTTTTCAGTTGCATCATCCGGACGATTATACTTTAAATGATGAATTTTATTATTTGGTTGCAAATTCAGAAATTTTTATTAAAAAGTCCTACTTTCTATTTGTAATATCTACTACTAGATTTGAAAATTCACCTTTTAACTCAGAGCTCTTCTTTGTTTGTTAAAAATTAATTTTTTAAATTGAGATCTTATTTTTTTCCAAAAAGTTAATTTTTTAAACTAAAAATTTAACTATTTTAATTTTATTTTTTGTTTGTTTAAGAGTTAATCTCTTTGATTGAAAATTTAACTATTTGGCTAGAAATTTGTTATTATTAATGTTTTGGCTTGAAGGTTCAACCATTTGGATAAAATTTTTGTTTTTCTCGACTGAAAAATCTTCGCTTGTTGAAAATTTGTCTTTTTGATTTAAGTGCTTCAATTTTGGTTTGAAAGTTGCACAATTTGTTAAAAATTCTCTTTTTTTTTGTTAAAGGTTCATAATTTTAATTAAAAATTGATCTCTTTGGTTAAAAATTTCTCTTTTTGGTAGAATATTAATATTCGTGGGTTTAAATTCCACTGCCTTGTAAAAAATTAGTCTTTTTAGTTAGAAGTTGATCTACTTTATTAAAAATTCAATTTTTCGGTTGCCGAATTTGTCTTTTTTAGTACAAAATTAATTTTATTTGTTAAAATTCATCATTTTGGTTAAGAATTCATCTTTATAGGTTGAATGTTCAACTATTTCGTTGAGAATTGTTTTTTGTTTAGTTTGCTAGTTGAAATAAAATTTTTTTTTTCAAAATACAACTATTCGGTTGAAATTTCTTTTTGTAATTAGAAAATTGAAGCATTTTGTTAATGCAACTATTTTTGGTTGAAGTTTAATCTCTTTTGTTTAAAATTCGATCATTTGGTTGAAAAATAATCTTTGCAGGTAAAAAATTTAACCTATGTGTTGGAAACTTTATTATTTTATTGAATATGAAGCCTAAAATAGCTTACAATTTTAAAATGTAGTCAAATTTCAACCTAAAATCTAATAAAAAAAACTTATTACACACGGGAAATCGATTTGATAATGAACAGCAGTAAAAAATGATTTGATTTTAACAATGTCATTTTAATGTTATTAAAGTTAAAAAGAAAGGAGAAACTTTGAAATATTTTCGCTCGTGGTGTCGTGATTTTTCAACTTGATAAAATGAGCAATCACCAAAAAGCGGTACCTAGAAAAATATTTTTTTTGTCCTGGAAAACCCGGAAAAGTCCTGGAATTTTTTCTTAAGAAACGTTAGACACCGTGGTTAATTGCCCAGAGAAGATGGATGATGTCAAGACTAATTTATTTAGAATTAGCGGCGGGCACAATTTTTCCGTTTATTAAATTTCGTTAATTACTGTCCATTAATATGTGTAGGTACAAGCAGGCAGATGCTGTGATTATTGTAGTCAGGAAAATTCAGAACCATTTATTTTCCAGCGACGTTCTGTTTTCCCAACCACCCCTTGTTCTCCTGGTTTCTTACGGTACCTCATAAACAACAGAGCGTTAATGCTTCTTCTCTATAAGAGGGTGCGAAGGGAAAGAAGAAGGAGGTGTTCGAGGTGGTTAATAGAATCTTGCAAGAATAACTTCTACTTGTTTTTCCAAAGTCTACATTCAGTTGCGAAGCTTTAAATGAAATTTTGAAACGGGACGAAACTATTTTCACGAGCTGATTTGTTTCATTCTTTCATTTTTTTAATCACATGTGACGTGGAACGAAGAAATCAGCCTCAGGATCGAAAATGAGTTTGCGAGAGAAAGAAAATCAAAGAGAAAGAAAGAAGAACAATTGAATTTTGATCGTGGAGTAATGGGGATTTTTTCCGGTAGGAGAAATCTTCATTATTCAGAATCATCAAAAATCAGGAAATTTCTTTTTTCGGTCTTGAAACTTGTCTTAGAATCAAAAATATGTTGACGAAAAAAAGCAAATCAAAGTAAAAGAAAGAAGAACAATTCAATTTTGATCGTGGAGCTATGGGGATTTTTTATTCGATAGGAGAAATCTTCATTATTCCGAATCATTAAAAACCGGAAAATCCATTTTACGGTCCTGAGGCTGCTTTCTTCGTTCCACATCATTTATTTTGAAATTAATTCTATTTTGGATTGTAAGTTTAACTATTTGTTGAAGTTTCTTTTGAAATCTTTATAACCATGGTAAAATCCATTGAAAGATTTCTGAAATCCTGAAATCTTTGCGAAATCTTCTAAAACATTTTGAAATCTTTGATTTCCTTGTGAAATCATTAAAAATCTTATAAAATATTTTGAAACCCTTGGAATCTTCGTAGAATCTTTCAATTCTTTTCAAATTTCTATAACGTTTGTAAAATCTACTCGAATCTCTCTCAAATATTTAAAATCTTTGTGGAGTCGTCTAAACATTTTGAAATGAAATACTTATGAATTCATCGAAATCCTTATAAAATCTTTTCGAATATTTTGAAACCCTTGTGAAATCATTGAAATCTTTGTGAAACGTTTAAACTTTTTTAAAATCTTTGCGAGATATTCTAAAATATGTTGTAATCTCTGAAATCCTTGTGAAGTCTTTAAAATTTAAGTGAAATCTTTTTGAATCTTTTGAAATATTTCTGAAATCATTTTTTTTCAAATCTTTTGAAATTTGCATAGCATTTGTAAAATCTATTAAAGTCCTTCTGAAATCTTTAAAATATTAGCGAAATCTTCTAGAATATTTTGGAATTTTTGAAATCCTTGTGAAATCGTTGAAATCTGTATGAAATCTTTTTGACTTTTTAGAAATCTTTTTGGAATCATTTAAATATTTGTAAAATATTAAAAATCTTTTGATCTCCTTCGCAACCTTTGTAAAATCTATAGAAATCGTTCCATAAGATTTTTGAAATCTTCTAAAATGTTTCGAAATGTTTGAAATCTTTGTGAAGTCTTTAAAATCTTTATGAGATGTTTCGGAATTTTTCGAGATCTTTTTAAAATCATTGAAATCCTTATAAAATCCTTGAAATCTTCATAGGTTTAGTAAAATATATTGAAATCTTTACGAAATCTTCTAAAACATTTTGAAACCTTTGAAATCTTTTTTAAAATTTTTGAATGCTTTTGAAACCTTTATATCGTTTGTAAAATCTATTGACATTTTTCTGAAACCTGCTGAATCTTTGCGAAATCTTCTAAAAATATGTGGCAAACTTTGAAATTCTTGTGAAATTATTGAAATCTTTGCGCAATGTTTAAAATCTGTTTAAATCTTTATAATATTTGTAAAATTGATTGAAATCTTTCTAAAATATTTAAAATCTTTGTGAAATTCTTCTAAAATATTTTGAAACCTTTGAAATCTGTCTAAAATCATTCAAATCTTTACGAAACCTTCTAAAATATTTGGTAGCCTTTTAAATCCTTTTCAAATCTTTGTGAAATTCAATAGTTTTAAGAAAGTTTATATTAATCAGGAGTAATTTAAAAAATTCAATTCAATCAGCGGCGCACAAACCATGTATGATAAGGAGCGGTTGCTATCCCAATTGGGGGGGGGGGGGGGGGGGGGGAGGGGTAGCCAAGAGGTTGGGTGGGTGGGGTGTGTGTTTGAGCGAGATGGACTGGAAAATGTAGATTTTACTGAAAATAATACTAAACAATTCATGATTTTAAGTAAAAATGAAGAAAAAGCGTTTTTTAATAAGAAAATAGCCGGTCGCTACCCCGGTGGCGGAGGAATTGTGCGCGGCTGAATTCAATTCAATTCAATTCAATTCAATTCAATTCAATTCATTTCAAAACAATTCAATTCAATTCAATCAAAGGTTACGTTGAACCCCCGTTGTTTTCAACTGCGCATGCAACAAAAAGCGCGGGACTATTTAAAATTATATAATATATACTTGCAATATTACATTCATATTTTTAAAGAATTAGGTATTTATAGGATTCATTTTAATTTGTTTTGATAAAGAATAAAAACATTGGTATATATATATCTGTTTGATTACTTAAACTCTTAAAGTATTCATTGATTTCAAATAGGCCCGCGCTTGTCAACACATGCGGAATTGAAAACGTCGGCATCCATCAATGGACATCTATCGGATATCCACGAACTAAAAAGGAACCCTTATAAAGACTTCCTTTAGAGCCGACTTTCTAAAGGCCACCAACTTTTTCTGTGCACTGATTAGAAATTACAATAAAAAATCCCCTGACATGTGTGTATGAGAAGCTAATTACAAAATTCTCTTCAAAGATAGGAGAAAGCTGATTCCCACTCGTGGAGGAATAAAAATTGTCGATAGGTCAGTATCAAAGGAGTGTGGACCGGGAGTGAAGGAAGAAGAAAACTTGGATTATTATGAACGTCATTCGCGATGCGATGTTACGATAAGCGAGTTTGGTTTTGGTGGAGGTTGCGACTTTCAGGAGCGTATAATTAATTCCCGGTGTCAGTATCTATCCCCCAGGCGGTCCTGCCTTGCCCCTTTCTGCTTTTCACGAATAGTCCCTTTTCTACAAATCCTCCAACTCCTCGACAATATTGCTGGCCATTTCGTTCGACAGCTCTGCTTTGCTACGAATCCTCTTTCGTCGTTTCTGCCCCTTTCACCCCGACACCAAAACTCGCCATGAGGCAAGGGGTGAGTTTCGTACAAGGCAGCAGCGAGGACCGATGCGATATCCGCCTCTACATACCGACCCGTCAATATCAGTCTCTGTAATTAAACATAACAGATCAGCATGGAACATTACGTGACCTTACGTAGGTGAGAGTGGGGCGTAGCTGACACTTTTTTTCAGTCGATTTTTAATTAACAAAGAATTTGTTGACAACAAATTAGGTACAGTTGGATCAAGAATTTATTTAGCTGCAAAATTTTACTGATGATTTTGAACTACATCTGAACACGGATTTAGTAAGAAGACAGGGCGACCTAAAGAGTTTCCAGTTGTTATGCATAATATTGCGCAATATACTCGACTGAATACTCGCGTACTGCGGCCCTTCCGAGGCGAGAGTCGTAAGCGTATCTCACCCTGTCTTCTCAGAAACTGCGCGCACCAGCAATTTTAGGAATTACAAAACAGTGGATCACAAATTAGGGTTCTGTTGAAAGATGCTTTTGTTTATCAATTATTAGGAAAAATGTGAAGTGATGGAAAATCTGTTGAGCATAAAGTCGTGGGGCTAAGTCGACACTTTACTGTAATGTTTAAAGAAAGAAAGGGACATATTTTTTTAAAGAAAAAAACAAACGATCTTGACCAAAATGTCTGTTTGTATGTATGTATGTATGCATGCATGCATGTATGGATGTATATCTGTCTGTGTGATGTAAGGATGATCACGTACTCGGTATCGACTTAGCCCTGCGCGTCAATTTCGTATATTGGTAAAAAACATTGAAAATCATCAAAAAATCAAAATTTAACAACACATTCATGTTAAGCATCTTTTTTTAAAAATATTTTTCGCTGAAAAAGCAAGTGTTGACTCAGCCCCACTCTCAGCTTATCCCGATCCTCCTTTATGTAGCAGTTTTATATACTTGTATTTGCATGTATATATACACTAGGTTAGTCCAAAACTGCATTTGAAAATTTTTTTCTTAAATTTTTATCCATATCGCCCATACATTTATCCGAAAATCTACGTAAATTGTTTAATCAATTTATAATTGTTTTAAGAAATGTTCTCTTAAAATGAAGATAGAAAGGCGCGGTTTATTCCTAAATTTTCCAGTTTTTGACAAATTTTCAATTATAGTGAGGTGAAAGTTGATTAATTTTAACAAACATAATGGTTTAAACGATTTATTACTGTTGTTAATAATATTATCTTTAAATTATGCTGAAATTGCGTTTTTTCTAAAATTTATAACTTTTTGCCCACTTATCACTTGAAGTGAGATAAGCTTTAATTAAATTTAGCAACAATAATTGTCTAAACAAATTATTATGGTTTATAGTTATATTCTTTTATATTAATTTATATTATATTTGAAAGAATGTTTTTCTTTTTTAAACATTTATTTTTCAAAAATTCAGACAAGAACATAACTTTCTGGCGTTAAGATGGGAAAAAATGTTTTTTAAATAAAAAATGTGTGTAAACAATTAAGTTTGTTGAATTTCAATAATTATTACCAAACTTTAAGTGAAGAGTGGACAGAAAGTTGCATATTTTAGACAATTTTTCATATCATTTTTTGCGATTTTAGAGTAGTTTTTATTGGATTTTACACAGATTTTTTTAAATTTCATGCTCGCAGGATGATAGAAAATTGAAATTTTTGTGCGAAGAGTCTACATTTTTTAAATAATTTGTTAATACTTATAAACAAAGGTGAAAAAAGCCTTTTTTGTTGAAAAAATTCATTATTGAAAAAACTGTTCATTATACCCTTATGAAAATGGGTAATTAAGGGTTTTTGGGGTCGCTGATCACGAATCTGAAATCAGACTTTGAAAATCCAAAATGACGGATACATTATGGCGGTCAAAATAATAAATTTTTCTGAAATTTTTTAAAAATTAGTGTATAAGGATTTTTGCAGTCACTGATACGAATCTGAATTTAGATTTTGAAAATTCAGAAAATTGGTATTAATCCATGTTTTAGGTGAGTAGGTGTATATTTTTTCAAACCTTAATCTTCTAAATATTTGTCATTTTGAATACAGATTCAAGATCAGCGACCCCCTGCCTGTGCCAATTTTCAAAAAATAATACAGAAATATTTTGAATTTTGGCCCATCATTTTTAATGTCCAAAGTCTAAGTTCAGATTCGTGATTAGAGATACCAAAAACCCCTGTACACCAATTTTCAAAAACAAAAATTTCAAATTTTGGCCGCCGTATTTGATCCGCCATTTTGAATTTTCAAAATCTGAGTTTAGATTCGTAATCAGCGACCCCAAAAACCCCTATGTACCAATTTTCATGAAAACTCATTTCCCTGAAAAATGTATTCTGGAAAGGGTTAAAATAGGAATACATTATTTAAACAGTTATTTTTCTTCACTTTAATACATATTTAATTAACTTTACTTGAAAATTTGACAAATAGTGGTAAATTAAAAAATACCGCCACTTTATAACTCTATTCTAAGAGATAATTGTTAAAAACTATAATAAATTGTTTTACAAATGTATGGAACATTTAATTATCTGTATAAAGTAGTATTTCATGTATTAGAAACAACTTTAATTTTAAAAATTCAAAAAAAAAATAGTCTAAATTGTTTCATATCTGCCGTGGATTCAATGAAATCCAAAAATGAAGGGAATTCAGGAATTCGGAAAATTCAGAGAATTCTCGGAATTCAAAGAATTTCGAGTATTCAGAAAATAAATGGAATTAAAGGAATTTAGAGAATTCGCAGGGTGAAGGAAAATAAGATAATTCAGGGAATTTAGAGAAATTTCAGGAATTTAGATAATAGAGAAAATTCAGAGTATTTAATGAATTCAGGGTATGAAAATAATTCATGATTCTTAAGGAAATTAAAACAATTCAGGGAATCAAATAATTGAGGAAAATTAAAGAATTCAGGGATTTAAAAGAATTCTAGCATTTGGAATAATTCAGAGAATTCAAATAATTTAGAGAATTCAAGGACTCCAGGGAATTCAAAGAATTCACAGTAATAAACGAATTAGGGTAATTTCAAGAATTCAGGGAACACACAGAATTTAGGCAATTCACCGAATTCAGGGGATTTGGAGAAATTCAGATAATTCGAGAAAATCGGAATATTCAGATGAATTCCACGCATTAAGCAGAGTTTTAAGCACTTTGAAATAATGTAAGTAATACAGGAAGTTCAGAAAATTAAAGGAATTCAGATATTTCAACGAATTCAGTTTATTCAGGGAATACAGAAAATTCAACGAATTGTGGGTATTCAGCGAATTCAGAGAATTGGAAGAATTCAGGAAAATGAGGAATTTCCATGACATCAGAGAATTCAAAGTATTCAAAGAATTTAATGAATTCAGAGAATTGAGGTAAATCCAAGAATTGAAGAATTAAAGAAATTCAGAGAATTCAGAAAATTCAACGAATTCAGAGGATTAAGGGAAATCAGAGAATTCAGGGAAATCTCGGAATTAAGGTAATTGCGAGAATACATCAAATTTAGAGTACAGGGAATTTATTCATACTAATGCAAGAAATCCACAGTTGTTCAAGTAGTTTAGAAGAATTCAATTAACTAAAGTATGTTTGATGAATTCAAGCAATTAAAATATTTTAGCAAAATTCCTTGAATTAAATTCATTATGAAAAATTCACGTAATTCAAGTAGTTTAGAAGAATTTAAGGAACACCACTAATTCAAGAAATTCGACAAATCAAGGAATTCAGAGAAATTCCACGAACTGAAGAAATTCCATGAATTTAGTGAATACAAAGAAAACCAAAGAATTCACAACATTAAAAACAGTCAGAAAATCAAGGAAATTTATTTTAACTAATTTATTTTAATTTTAATTCGAGGTGATTAAAAGAATTCAAGGCATTCAGCAAAATTTCAGAGAAATTTAAAGAATTGAGATAATTCAAAGAATTGTGGGCATGAAGCGAATTCAGAGAATTTAAGAATGCAGGAAAATCAGGAAATTCAAAGAATTCAGTGAGTTCTAAATATTTAAGGAATTCAAGGAATTCAAACATATAGTGGATTTAGTGTGTTCAAGGAATTCAATTAATTCGTAAACCTGTCTGCTGTAGGCCACGTCTAATGTAAGCTAAAAATAAAAAATGAGGTGCCAAATAAAAAATCATAGTTGTCCAGGAGGGG
>NC_046658.1:177379898-177387680 GCF_010883055.1 Belonocnema kinseyi
CGAACCGGTTAATTGGATAAATGTCCGATGAATGCCGGACCATCCTCTTCCGTCCTATTCCTGCAGCACCTTTCCACCCCATCCGAATTCCCATTCTCCCTTATATTCATTTCCTCTCGTGTCCTTATTCCGGACTCGGGAAAACAATCGCTTGTCCCGTCGAGATGGATTTATTGAAACTCTGAGTCTACTGCCCCCATTGACTATTATTATTATCATTCCCCTTATTATTTTGCTTTATTTCCTTTATTCGCTTTCAATTCGGACAATTCTTTTATTTAAAATTTCAAACATTTACGCTTCTAATGAGCTGCCACTCAGTCACTTAATTCTCTTTTAGTCACTTTTTTCAAATTACTTTTTAGCCATTATTTTAAATTGAAGGATCACTTTAGTCACTTTTCTTTCAATAAATTATAGCAGAGAACCGAAAGTGTCAGTTACTATTGAATTAAGGTGTATACGAAATTTTCAATTGTTATTCAATTCACTTGAATACTTTGAAACTTTCTTGGAATTGATTAATCTTGAATTCGTAGGACTTTCATCGAATTTCCTTGCATTCCCTTGAATTATTTTGAATTCAGTTCTTACATGTTGAGGCACTGATTCAAATTCTTTTATATCCCTTGAATATTTCCAAAATAATTACAAATGTAATGAAATCATACAATTATACGCAATTGAGTTGTTTTTAATTTAACTCAGATTTGTATTATTTTTTTCGAATTCTTTTCATTTTCATTGAATTTCTCTAAATTTACTCAAATTTTACTTGTCCTTCGTACATTTCCAAATGGCACAGGATATGGTTGGACACGCTAGGATAAGCTAGGATAATACAGAACATAATACGAAAAATGGGATAGGATAGAATGGTATATGATAGGTTAGGGCATTAGGATAAATTAGAATAGAATAGGATAGGTGAGAGATTAGGGAGTGAGAGGAAGAAGGGGAATATTTTAACAACTGAATTACCGACTTAATTAACGACGTAATAGGATATGAAAACCTTTTTTGCAAATGCATGTCGCCTGGATAGGATATAATAGAATAAGATGTGATATGATGGGGTTAAACAAGATAGGATATGACTGGATAGAATAGGGTAGAATAGAATATAATAGGATGGGATAAGATAGGTCAGAGTTGGAAGGATAGGATATGATAGGATAGAATAGAATAGGATAGAATAGGATGAAATAAGATAGAAAAGGAGAGGAGAGACATGTAGGATTAGTGGAATGCGAGGGGAGATTTGACCGACATAATTGGCGACTTAATGGCCTGCGAAACCCTTCATTGTAGGTCCGTGTTAACCACTTTAATCAATTCAAAAAATTCTCAGTTCACTTAAATTATGTTGAATTTGTCCTAAATTTGGCTCGCTCACATTTTATTTACTTCGATGAAAATTTTATGATGTTTTAAATTTTGTTCAATTTATTCAAATTGTTATGAATCTCATGAAAATCATTTGAATTCTATTGAACTATTTTAAATTCACTTCAATTTCACAAAAAGCAATGGAATTCTTTTGGAATCAAAGATTTAATTCAATTTTTTTGAATTATTTTGAATTGGATATGATAGAATGGAATTGAATAGGATAGGATGGAATTGGAGAATATAAAATATGATAAGATACGGTAGGGTATGATAAAATTAAATGGAATAGGATGGAATTGGATAGTATGGAATAGTGTAGGTTTTAACTGGATAGGATAGGGTAGGATAGTGTAGGATAGGATATGATAGGATTGAATTGGAGAAGGCATGAGAGAGTAAAGGGGGTAAAATAAATTTTTATGATTCGATTAAACTCTTTTTCTATACGCCTTCTGCCTAATGTAACTATTTTTATAATTTACTTAAAAACTATTGAATTCGCCCCTTTTCTGCTGATTTCTATTTCATTTAATCCACTTGAAATTATTTGAATACAATTTTTTTCAATTCCCTTAAATTCTTATGAATTTTATTAAAGTTTGATCATTCTTTTGAATTCTTTTAAATGCACTCCAATGTTATTGAAATCAATGGCATTTTTTATATATTGGTTTTTTCATTTTATTTGAAATATTTTGAATGCACCTTAAGTAGTTTTTAATTCATTCTGAATTCTCATGAATTTATCCAGAATTTGTTAAAATTAACCTGGGATTCGGATATACTTCATCGAATTCTTTTTAATTCATTTTTTGGTTTATATACATGACATTTCATTTTTTAGGGTTTTCTAGCCTCACAACTCACAACTCACAACTCAAGAATCACAACTCACTATACACCACTCATAATTCTGGGAAGTAAGGGGAGCGGAACTAGGGGAAGTGTTGGAAAATGAGAGGGTAGAGGAAGTGAGAGAAAATGAGGGGGAAAGTAAGAAGAGAAGGAAGTAGATGAGGAATAAGTTGGTAAAGGGGGAGGAAGTGAAAGGTGAAGTTGGGGGGGGGTCAGGGGAATGCAGGAGGATCAGGGGAGGGAAAGTATTGGTGAGGGAAAGTATGAACTTATTTACGTCTTAATAGGCTACGAAATCCTTTTTCGTAGTGTTTAAAACAAATTTTGTTATCCGTTTCGTATTTTCTTCATTACTTGTTCAAACATCCACAATTTATTATTACAATTACACCTTCAACCTGACTTTTAAATCTCAATTAAAATTTGCTAAAAAAAACATAATAATAAATTACATCTGGAAGCAACACAAAACATAAAATTATTCAATTTAATTACTATAATCTTATTTGTTGCTTTGTAAGTAAAATCATTTACGACAAGGAAACTTGACAAAGTTTATTATAATTCGAGCCAAGAGCCGACAAGTACATGTGTCTAATTCCGTGAGTATATTGCTTCTCGAGACATCGCGAACTAAGTCTAATCATTTGTCTTCTAGTTAATTCTAACACCACATCATTCCAAAACGTAATTCTACTTGCATTTAATGAGAAACTGGCTACAAATGAACAAAATCACTCATCAAAATTTATCTACATCTTGTTTTTCAGGTATAGTTTTTCAAATCGATTTTAACCATTCAAGACTTGAGAAAACGAAGCAAAAATAGGAAAACTGCTCTCAGAATAAAGAGTAAGTACATTTTTCTCCTTCTTTTGACACCTTGTCAAGCTTATTAAGACGTTAGTTAAGTTGTTTAAACCCCCCTCCCGTAATTTTTTTCCCACCCTTACCTTTAATTTGTCCTCCCCCACTTCAACCTTCGGCTTCCTTCCTTCTCTAACTGCTGCCTCCTCTACTTCCCCCTCTTCTCAATTCCCCATATAAAGTTTCCCTTTCTTTACTTTCTTTCCCAGTCATCACTCACACCCTACTCACCCGAAGTACCCTAATAGCCCTTTCCCTATTTTCCCTTGCTTATCCTACTTTTCCACCCCACATTTCCTATCACTTTCCACCGTCACTACTTTTCCTTTACTTCTGCTCCCCTCAGTTCCTCAACTTTCACACCCCTCATTACACCTCACTTTCCCCAACTACATTTCTTATTACTTTCCCTAATTTCCCACCCATAATTTCACTCCACTCAACATACTCCCTCAGTTCCCCTCACTTTACATAGTTACCAACACATCACTTCACTTACTTCCTCCTCTCCTCACTCATCCACCTCTAGTTTATTCTCCCCCACCCCTTATTTGACCGTTTACCTCTCCTCTGATTTTCTGTACTTTCCCTTTCTTCACGTTCCCTCACTTCCGCTCCCCTAAGTTGCTCTACTTTCACAACTCTCACTATTCTTTACTTACCCTCGACTACACTTCTTATCACTTACCCTACTTTCCTTCTCATAACTTCCCCTCTCTCAAAATACCGCATAAGTTTCCCAAACTTTCCCTAGTTATCATCCTATCACTTCTCCTATTTATCCTCCCTTCATTCCTCTTACTTCCACTCACTTGTCCGACTTCCACTTCTCAATTTCCATAATCCCATCATTTCTTTTACTTCCCCCCTCCTAATTCTCTGTGATTTCTTTTAATTTCCCATCAGTTCTCTTATTTCCTTATTCCTCACTGTTATACCTCTCATTTATCCTCACTTTCATTACTTCCTTTCCCCTTTCCCCTTCATCATTGAACATACTTCCCTTCCATAATTTAGCTCTCTTTCTCCTACTTCCCCTCTCATCATTGTCTTTCACTTTCCCTGCTTTAAAAATACTACCGGTAATTAGAAATATAAAAAATTTATGAGATATCTTTAACAATATTGGTAGGTATATAGCGTCATAAAAAATTTTTAAACACAAAATTTTTTTTTCACTCTATAATTTCATTTCTATGATTATAAAACTTTAAAAATCACAATCATTTTTTCTGACTGAATTTTGAAACCCCGCCTAATTGGCCCCCGTATACCGATGTTTCATCCGCAAGACCTTTTTTTCGGACAATATTTTCTGTTTGTTTTTAGATTTCAAAATTGAAGTTTTTGAGAATTAAAAAACTTTTTGAAAATGTCCAAGAAACACGTTTTTTAGTTTGAGCTATATAAATATATTTAAGAAAAAGTTGAACATATAATAATATGTTTTGGCGATTCTGGAACGTTTGAAATACTACGAAAATAAATTTGTATATAAAAATGAAAATAATAATTTGTTACTTTCGTTTATTTCTGCGTTTAAGTCAATTAAAAAACATGTTCTCTGAAAAATTTGTCATCAATCTGAATTTGTTTTTAATGTCATTTTTCAAAATTAAAACGAAAACCAAGCATCTTGTCAAAAAATTATCAGAAGCTAATTTCAAATATATTTCAGGCAAACAATTTTGTCAGTAAATATTTTATTACATCTGGTGTTTTTAAAAAAAATAATTTAAATGTATTGCATTTATTGTCATTTTTGACGACTTTGAAAACTATGAGTCTTGTAACAACATAGTTTTCACAAAATTTATAGATCTTTTTAAGCTTCACGGTTTTGTTTCTTATTATTTTAACATACCTTGCATATTTTAAAGGGAAAATGAAATTTTTAAATTTTGATAACATTTTCTGAGGTTAAAATCAAAATTATGCAGCTTGCCGAAGAAAAATTTCAAATGAATTTGTAGATATTTTTAAGATAAACAATTTTTCTTTCTAAATTTTTTTTACCTTGTATAATTTTATTGAAACATAGCATTTTTGGGTTTTCGACCAGCATTTTCGGTTTTAGTTTTTTTTATTTTCAATAACATTGTCCACAGCTAAAATAAAAGATATGCATTTTATCGAAAAAATGGATAAATTACCATAATTTCCAAAATTTTCAAAATTTCGTTAATCATCCAAAAATGTCTAAAGTCATAATAAAATTAAAATAAAGCGTTCAAAATTTTTCCATAAGCCGTTGTTAAAAAAACGTTTGAAATTATGCATGTTTTATAGAGAATATTGTAGGTATAATATAATTATTTATATACGTTTTAAAGAATAAAAGTTTTCAATGATTTTTTGAATTAAAACAAAATAATAAGTCATGTCCATATTATGAAAGTAAAAAAAATATTTTTTATTAAAAAAGTTTAAAATCTACAGAAAAGAATTATTTTAACAAAAAGTCTTTGCAATTTCAAAAACCAGTTGTAAACAAACTTCAATTTTAATTTAAAAAATGTTTTCTTTAAAAAAAAATTTTGTTTACGATTTCAGCTATAGAAAAATTTACTTTCCAAATTGGAAATAGTAGAGTTGTAGAGATTGTTTTCCTTCAAAAAATAAGCTGTCCATTATTAAAATACTACAATTGTTCAAAAATTTTACTAAAGACACATAATACCGTGTGCCTGTTAAAACATGGTCACAAGAGATTTTAAACTTTGTATTAAATTAATATTTTAATAAAATGTATTAAATCTGAACTAGAAATAAATTCAAATCTTCAACAAAATATATAAATTTTGAACGAAAAAGGTTAATTTTTAAATAAAATTATGAATCTTTCCCCCCCCCAAAAAAATTTTTCAACCAAATATTTGAATTTCTAACCAAAAAGATGAATTTTCAACCATGACGATTATTTTTCTATCAAAAAGACGAATTTTCAACAAAATTAATAAATTTTCAGTCAAAGAAATAAGTTTTTAATGAAAATAATGAATATCTCATCGCACAAAATAAAATTTTAACCAAACATAAAGATTAATAAAAAAAAACTGTTTGCAAAATACTAAAAAAATATAATTTTTAAATCAGAAATTAATAAAAAATTTTATCCCAAAAATGAATTTTCCACGAAATAATTGAATTTTAAACCAAAGAAATACGTTTTTATTTTAATAGTATAAAGCTTCACAAAAAATACGCATTTTCAATTAAATGTGTATATGAATTTTTTATAAAATAATTGAATTTTTCAATTTTCAGGTTTAAATCAAACATAAAATAGCCAAATATTTAGTTTAAAAATTCTTTAAAAAAAACGAGACGAATTTTCTACAAAATAAAGTAATTTTTAACCTAAAAAATAGATCAAAAAGTAATCTTTTGGCAAAATACATCTATTTTTAACCAAATGTCGAATAATCAAATTCCATTGTTGCCGAGAAGATTAATTCTCTACCAAAAAACAATAATTTTAACCAAATACATGAAAGTTCAACTAAAAAAGATAAGTTTTAAACTAAAAATAGAACTTTTAAATTTTCAATTGAAAAAATTAATTTCCAATCCACAAAATTAATTTTGAACAAAATAGTTAAATTTTTAACCAAAGAAATGAAATATATAGTAAAAAGATGAATTTTCAACCAACAAGTTTAATTTTTTCCTAAAAGAGACGAGTTTTCTTAAAAATACCTAAATTTTCAAATAAAAAAAGGAACTTTTAAAAACAAAATGGAATAGTTTTTTAAAAATATGTTTATTTTCATATATTTCACACGGTTTTGATGTTTATATTTCATATTGTATTCTCCAACATTTTATTCTTCAAAATTGTCAATGTATCATGATTATTCTTGTTGTAAACTATTCATCTTTTATTGTTAATAATTATTCTGATATAATATGTCTTTGCCACAGTAACGTTATGAGATAAATTAGTCACAAGATGAGAAAGAATAATATAAAAATGATAAAAATGTGAGAAAATCGAATGTGAACAAATAATTTATCAATTAATAAATTTTTTGTTTAATTTGTACTATTGAATTATGTTTTAGTATCGCTGCACTAACAAATTGAGGCAACTGCGGAATTTTTTACTCAATCGAAATTGAAAAGGACTTTTTTAAAGCCTTTTTCTTATTTTTTATAAAATTTTTTTATAAAAATTACAAAATTTATTTTTCAATCATCTCTTGTATCTGCAAGCAAAATATTACTCTGTTTTTAATTTGTTGAATTCTAATTGAAATATTTTTCTCAATTAACATTTATGGCTAATGATTTAGAAAAAGGATTTTCCTAACAATATATTTTTGACATAATTGAGTAAGAGTTTAAATATTATCCCATCTATTTAAAATCGCTTGTTCAACTATTTCAAGAGGTATACTCAGAAAGATTGCAACAGCATCCAAAGAAATGATTACGTTGTCATTCGAGACCGTTTTTTGAAAAATTATTTTTCTGAATTCCTAGCTATTTTTAATATTGTGTTTTGAAGTTTAGATAGAATCTTTGAGAATCAAATTGAAATTTTGTTCTAAAAATTTAGTGGGAGTATTAAGGGCATGTGACACAGCTAAATACCTATATTACCGACCACAGTTTTTCAGTTCACTGAATGTTTTTTTGAACCTAAGAACTTTTTTTGTAAGTAAA
>NC_046658.1:177387780-177407462 GCF_010883055.1 Belonocnema kinseyi
GAAATAATTTTCAGTGAAGTTTCTACCAAAATGCAGTACCTAAACGTACTTTATTGTACTCTAATACATTTTCCAAAGTTTCAGCTCGATATTTTATTTACATAAAAAGTTCTCAGGTTCAAAAAAACATTCAGTGAACTGAAAAACTGTGGTCGGTAATATAGGTATTTAGCTGTGTCACATGCCCTTAATAGTTGATATAGCTATCTTTGTGAATCTTTCTCAAACCATAATATCTGGCAAGAACTGTGTCTTCAGTATCAATATCAGTGCATCTTATGTCTTTTCCCAGAAGTCCTTCCTTTCTCCAATTGTCAAGCACCTTGAAAGTGTCTCTTTTTTAATTTTCTTAACGGATCTTAATGTAATAATTAAAAATTATCATGATTAGAAAGCAAATTCTCCATATCCCTAACATCATTGGTTGTGTTCTAATTTTTCTCTTCTATTCTTTATTTTTATCCGAAATCTTGTTACTTTTGTATTTTTACATTCTCATCAGAGAAGGTATTAGATTTGTGTAAAATTTGACCCCCCCCCCAGTTTTTGTCAAATGTCCACGTTTGGAGACCCCCTGAATCCGAAAAACAGGTTTGTACGAATGTGTATGTCTGTATGTCTGTCTGCATGTGTGTCTGTCTGTATGTGGGTCTGTCTGTCTGTGCACACGATAACTTTAAAAAAAATTAATCTATTACATTGGCCTTTGGTACCCTCATTTAGTGTCCTAAACTAAAGGTCAAGTTCTTTAGCCAGGTATTTTGGATACAAATTTAAAAAGTGGGCACATTTTGAATAGTTTTGATCAAAAATTACCAGAGATATAGCATTTACAAAATTCCAAAAAACACACGACATTGAACATTTCAGGCCAAATAACGCACGATAGAAAAAAAGTGAACAGAAGAAAAATGTTGCTTTTTGAATGCCCTATAAGATTATTATATCAATTTTTTGAATTTATTTGAAAAATCAAAATTTCATATTTTGACAGAATACAAAATTATGAAAAATTCAAAAATTACATTTTTGGGCCAAACTATGCAAAATACGGTAAAAGATGTTTTGGCTTTAATTATGAAAAACATGATTCACAGTAAAACACAAAAAAATCTGCCCGCTTCGTGGGCACATTCTAATCACAACTTTTGTCATTTAATTTCTTAATCGTCTCGTGAGTGGTGTTTCAAAAAATTTAATTAATAATTTGTTATTTTTTTCATGTTAATACATTCTCATCAGAGAAGGTATTAGATTTGTGTAAAATTTAACCCCCTCCCAGTTTTTGTCAAAAATTCACGTTTTGAGACGTCTTGAATCCGAAAAACAGGTTTTTGCGAATATGTCTTTCTGTCTTTATGTCTGTCTGTCTGTCTATGAGCACGATAACTTTTGAACAAAATAATCTATTAGATTGGCCTTTGATACACTCTTTTAGTGTCCTAAGCTAAATGCCAAGTTCGCTGTTCAGCCATTTTGGATAAAAATGCTAAAAGTGAGCGTATTTTGAAAGTTTTTGAGATCACATTTTTTCATGATTCAAAAATTCTCTGTACACTTTTTCATAGTACTTGAAAAGTAACATGTTAATTTTCGAAAGCTCTTCAAGATTATCATAACAACCTTTTGAATTTTTTCGAAAAATTGATAATTCAAATTTTGATCAAACAAAAAGTAATAAAAAATTGTATTTTGTTGTCAACCTACGCAAGGTAGGACCAAAATTATGAGACAAACATTATGTACCCAAAAAATATCTACAAATTTGTTATTAATCACTTTTTTATAGGACACGTAGTTTTTGTTTTATTAAAAAAAAAACAATGAAAATGCAAAACTTAAATTTTTCGACACATGACGTAAGCTAAGAAAAAATAAATAGATAACATTTTTTTACCGATAGTAGAAAACAACAATTTTTATTAATGGTTTTTTTTATATGATTTGTAGTTTCTATTTTAATCGTGAATAACAATATTAAAAATAAAAAATTACATTTTTGGTAAAATGGCACAAGATATAAGAGAAAGGTTGCTAACCCAAAAAAATCTAAACATTTTTTTGAAATAATTTCTTGATGAAACGCGTGGTTATCGTTTTAATCGTAAAAAATAGCATAAATGATGAAATTGACTGTTTGGAGAAACGGCACAAGACAAATTAAAATATTCATAAGGGCGTATGTTCCAAAACGTAGCTACAAAATTCCCTTCACCCATTTTTTTCATACGACAGGCCGCTTTTTTAACTTTTGGCATACCAAAATTTACCAGTTTTTTTAGTCTCCAAAAAGGCTTTTTCTCATTTATATTTTCAAATTCCAAACATGAAAAATAAAAAAAAATGATTGAAAGTATTAAAAGCGCATTTTCTGAATCAAGGAATTTGATACGCAACCATTCTTTAAAAAAATTAAAAACGTAGAAGCTGAATAGTTTTAGGATAATATCTTATAAAATAAATATACCTAATATTTGAAAAAATACTGAAATGTACAATTTTCAATTAGTTAAAAAAAATTTTAATATAAAATTTCCAAAACAAACTTATTTAAACTACTTTCAAAATAAATCAGTTCTACATTTTGTACAATCATAATTCAATAAATTCAAAAATGAGTTTGAAATTAATTAGGGAAAAATTAGAGAAACTTCAAAAGAATTTGATCAAAATGCCTCCAAATTTAGGGTGAGTTTTAAAGACTTCAAGATGAATGAAATAAAAAATTTAAAAAACTTTATCGAATGAATAGAATTGAGTAAATTTAGAAAAATATAAAAATGTTTAGGATAAATTAATAATAATTTAGGGTGAATTCAAAATGAATTGCAAAAAATATTTTCAAATTTTTTAAAACGGGACAATGAAATTTCGTCTGTTTTAATACCAATGCAAGTTACGAATTAGGATAATATACATTTATGGGAATGATATAAAATTTCAGGGATAAACTCGAATGCGAAGCACGAGATACGTGATAAGAATGTGTTCGTTAAAGCCGAATGAGCTTTAACAAAAGAGAATTCACAATCATTAAATTATTGTTGTCGATACTTTTACCTTTAGTTTTAAATAGTCTGTGCAGAAAAGTCGAGCGCGTAGCGCGAGGTAAATATATTGTTTGTTCGTTGTGGTCCAAATTTGGTCGTTGGATTCTTGTCTTTTTCAGAAGTTTGCACCAATTTGATTATTAGAAGTTAAATAGGATTTTTAATTTAAGTTTTAATCTAATTTAAATTTCTTAAATTGAGAAGGATTAATAATATGCATGCAAGTAAGCATATAGTAATCCAAGTGTCGTGACAGCAAGAAAGTGGTATTAGGCTTTCGAGCATGGTAGTGACGGCAAATAAGGAGACTAGATTCTAATTGCCTGTCGTAAATCAGTGACAACACGTGCGCAGTTGGCTGTTTATCCGGGATCGTATTGCTATCGCTATCCTTCCTTCCTTCCTTGGGCCAAACAGCGAACGAACTTG
Source organism: Belonocnema kinseyi (assembly GCF_010883055.1). Lineage (NCBI taxonomy): Eukaryota > Metazoa > Arthropoda > Insecta > Hymenoptera > Cynipidae > Belonocnema > Belonocnema kinseyi. The sequence goes on from NC_046658.1 coordinate 177,391,260, forward strand.
ATTCAAGTTTAATTACGCGATTAAGATCATTACGACTAATACATATCTGTTCTGGCATCTCAAATTAATAATATTCCCGATTATTCCATTTGTTTCCAAACAAACCTTTTTTTCCGGTTCATAAATATTTTCCTCTTCTAAGGCGATCGAACTGGAACAATTATTGTAAAAGACGTTATCCTTCTCAACATTTTTGTATTAGATTTGGCTAAATGCCTCGTTTTGTAGATCAGACCCACTGAAATAAAAGTTTTGTATTGAGATATTCAAGATTTCGTGGATACACGATGTTTAGGGATGGTTTTGATATTCCTGGTAGATAAGCAATGAAATCGAGATTTCCTAACAAACAAAATCGCGGGGGATTTTTTAATTATACTATACGTGTCCAAAAATGGAATAGTTATATATTTTTTAAACATTAATTCAAAAATAATTTTATCAGTTTATGTGGACCAAAAAGACGAATTTTGTAACAAAATACAGTGAAACTCTTCTATAGTGCTGATTTTATGGCTGACGGTGGATGGGAACAAACTCATTATAGCCCGTTTCGCTTTGAATGTTCACGCTTGAGTGCTATAGAAGGCAGGGCTATTGAAGGGTTTCACTGTGGTTCAATTAACAGCGAAAAAGATGAATTTAAGAAAAAAGAAGAATTATCTAATACCCAAAAAGATGAATCTTTAACAAAATTTATCCATTTTACACAAAGCAATTGAACTTTCCACCAAAATAGTTAAATTTCAACGAAATAGTTGAATTTAATAAAAATCATTTTTTAACTAGAAATGGTATAGCTGCAACTTCAGTTAAAAACATTGATTTTCAACAACAACAAAATAATGTTGTGCACATTTAATTCGACCAAAGAAGACGAATTCTCTAATCAAATAGTTGAATCATTAGCCAAAAAGATGAATTAAAAAAAGAAGATTAATCTGATATCCAAAAAAAAAGAACGAATTTTCAACAAAATACATCAATTTTACACAAAACAATTTAATTACCTTCGAAAATAGTTGAATTTTCAACTAAATCTTTAAATTTAAAAACAAAAACATAAGTTTGCCACCAAAAAGGGAATAGTTACGTTTTCAGTTTACAAGATTAATTAATTTTTTAATTTATTTAAAATTAATTTAATTTAAGAAGAATGTTCTACAAAATAGTTGAAAGCAGCCGAAAAGATGTATTAAAAAAAAAAGATTAACCTGGCATAAAAAATTTTTTTCGAAAATATACATAAATTTTACACAAAACAATTAAATTTCCTACCACAATACTTCAATTAAAAAACAACATTAGCTTTCAACCAAAAATGGCATAGTTACATTTTTAGTTTAAAACATTAATTTTCTACAAAAAAGGGGATTTTTACAAAGTAGATAATTTTTCAAATCAATAGTTTTAGTTTTTAATCAAACATTTGAACTTAAAAAAAATATTTTTTAAACCAAAAATGGAATAGTTTAATTTCCAGTTTATAAAATGAACTTTCAACCAAATAGTGAATTTTTTACCGAGCAGTTTATTATTTTAATGAATAGTTTAATTTCGAACCAACTAGTGGAATTTTCCACCAAAATAGTTAATTTTTCTACAAAGTAGTTGAATGTGCAAAAAAAATCTAACAAAAGGGAATGGTTTTATTTTCAGTTTAGAAAGTTATTGAAAAATTTTTTTTACCAGTTTCATCGGACCAATGAAAAACAATTTTGTAACAAAATAGTTTAATCCACAGACAAAAATATGAATTTAAAAAAAGAAGATTAACATTATACACAAAAAGAGGAATTTTCAACAAAATAAGTAAATTTGCCACAAAACAACTGAATTTTACACCCAAAACCAAGTAGTTGAATTCTCAACCAAATAGTTAAATTTAAAAAAAATTAATTTTTAAACCAAAAATGGAATATTTACATTTTCAGTTCAAAGAATTTATTTTCAACAAAAAAAAAGAATGTTCTAGGAGTTAAACTGAATCAAATTACTTTTCTACAAAAAAGTTGAATTTTCTACCCTACATTGAATTTTTAATAAAAAAGGTAATCTTCTACCAAATAGTTAATTTTTCAGGAATAAATAATTTAAATTTTAACCACATAGTTTAATTTTCACCAACAAGATTAATTTTCTACTAATTTTATATTAATTTTCTTTAAAAAAACTGCTTCAATGAGTAAATCTACAGATTAATTTTTAACTAAAATGATAAATGTTCCCAAAAAAATAGTTTTAATCAAAATAGTTTCAATTTCAATTAGGTAGTCGTGCCCCTGAGAAACTGCTTGGGCCAGCATTTCTAGGAATTACAAAATCGGAACGGCTCCTTTGGGACCTGGAGCTTAGTTAAATTTTTAGCAAAGAGGTGAATTTTCAACCAAAAAATATATTTTTTAACAAAAAAATATGAGTTTTTAACAAAATAGTGAGAATCTCGCCTCGGAAGGTCCGAGGTAATATATTTGTGCAATATTATGAATTCCAATCAGAAACGGTTCAGGCGGCCCTGACTGTCTATGTGTGGAGGATACCGTTTTAGTAACAACACCAGTGCAAGGAAACCCCCGAAACTATTATTATTTGGTACTTGGAGTGTATTTAGAAATTTCGATATCAAAAATGTTGATGATGCAGAATATGCATAAATTAAAAATGTTAGCTAATAAGGTAAAAATACTCCCCCTCTCACATAACAGACCTTAAAGAAACACGACCCCCCCCCCCCTAAAATGGTAAACTAGTTTATGAAAGATCCCTAATGAAATCTTAGGTCTCGAAGTTAAATGATGATTTTCTCTTCTTACAGAATATACATGTCGTGGACATAAAGATGCAAATCCCTAAATATATGAGTAAAGAACTGAAGTACTCGTAGTGGGTTGGTTCTTTATCATTGCTTTTTTTATAAACTGCGGAATGAGAATGAGAATGAGAAGGAGAAAAGGAGGGATGATAAGGAGGTGGAATGAAGAGAAAGCGCCCTACGCCAATAATATACTGACAACCTTTATTTTATTTAAGCAGCCCCAGTTTTTCATTACGTTCATTTTCGCTCCCGCGCCCTTCTTCATCTCCTAAGGTACTCGAATACATTATTTACTATTCTTATTTTGCCCTTTCTTTTTCACTTTCTCTTTCTTCTTCAATTTTTTCTTTTCGTCGCTCCTCAAAGAGAGTCAGTCGATTGCCACCCCTTGAAGCTAGCTTTGTGCATTACGAAACAGAGTTAATACTCCCCCACTTCGAGGCCTTCCCGACAAAAACCTTTACGCTAATCCATCCTACTCATCTATACTTTATCTAGGCTCCGCTACACATAATAAGGTTGGTCAAAAACAAAATTATAGACATCAAAATTTTAATTATGAGGGAAAAGCAGGCGATAATCGATTAAGAATTTCTGTCTGTCTTACTTTTTCTCAAGGAGGGGAAACGGGAAAAGGAAAGAAGGAGGAGTGAGGGGAAATTAGAAAAGGGAATTGATGGAAAATGAGCGCAAGTGCGAGAAAATGGAGTAAGGGAGAGTGATTAGCAATACGGGAAAGTAGAGGAAATTAAGGGGAAAAAGAGAAAAGGGGGAAGTAGAGGAAATGGGGTGATGGTAAGTAGAATAAGTGAGGGAAGGGAAAATACGTCAAGTCATGGGTGGGTAACGAAGGGAAGTAAGGCGAAATGAAGAAAAGTGCAGGAAAATTGGGGAAAGTGCCGGAAAATAAGATGAGGGGAAGTGATGGACAATAAGGGAAAGTTGGGGAATGAGGAAAAATGAAGAAAGGGGCAGTAGGGTAAATGTGGTAATGGGAAGTAGGATAAGTGAGGGAAGGGGAAATTCGGTAAGTCATGGGTATATAATTAAGGGAGGTGAGGGGTAATGAGGGAAAGTGCGGAAAAATGAGGGAAGAGGTAGTGATGTGCAATAAGGTAAAATAGGAGAAATGTGGAAACGAGAATAAGGGGAAATAGAAGATGAGACGTATTAAAATAAAGGGCAGGCGAACTACTGGAATAACAAAATACGGGAATAATTAGGGGAAGTGAGGGGAAATAATAGAGCATGGTAAGTTGGGGGAAATATAAGATGGTGAGTAGTGAATGTAAAAAGAAATGAGGGTGGCAAAGTGAGGGAAATTAATGAGTTGACTAGTAGCATGTAGTAGGCTACGAGTGCTAGGGAAATAGGGAAATAAAAGTAAGTGCGGGAAACTGATAAAAGGGGAAGTGATGGGCAATAAAAGGAAGTGAAATAAATAAGGGACGGTAAAGTATGAAAAATGGTCAATGGGAAGTAGGATATCTGAAGGGAGGGGAACTACGAGAATAACTAGAGAAAGTGAGGGGCAATAAGGGGGTATGATAAGTTAGGGGAAATAGAAGAGGAGGAGTAGGGGGAATATCGCTCCAAAATTGCGGGTTTTTTCTAAAATTTTTAACTTTTTATGCACTTTATACTTAGAGTGTGTTAATATTTAATTGAAGTCAGCAAAGACATTTGTTTAAACAAATTATTATTGTTTATAACTATCTAATTCTATATCAGTGTTAGGTAGTTGCAGTTTTTTCTGCAATTTTTAACTTCTTGTCCAGTTTTCACTTAGTATAGTAATAATGAATGCAAAATAAAAAAAAAGTTGTTTAATGAAGTTATCTTTGTTCATAACTATCTTTACGTAGACAAGTGCTAGAAAATTGCGGTTTTTTGTTGAAATGCTTAACTTTGTTCTTCCTTTTTACTTATGAGCAAATAATAAATATACAGTTTTTTACAATTTTCACAAACGTCTTTTTTTCTTATGGAAAATACGTGTTAAACTTCATGGGGTTTGCGCTACCTCTAAATATAATTTTTGTTTCCAAATAAAAAAATTTAATTGTTTGTATTTATTTGCACAAATCTCCGGGCGAAATTTATGAAAATTCACAAAAAATGTTCAATCCACCCTACTGTACTTATATCCACTTACGATTACCATAATTTCCTTTTTTCAATTCACCCTATAATTTGTTCGATTTAAAAAAATCCGAGTAGTCAAATTTCTCGAGGAAATAATAAAGCTTATTTTATCGGTATAAGAATTTCATAATTTTAGGGCTAAGGGATCCAGGTTTTGTTTATAGTAGGTCCAAAGAGAACAGTCGAAAATCAGGGGATGGAAAAACTTTGAGGGAAATTACCTTACGCACACTCGATTTCACCGTGACGAACAGGCGTGTGTTCGGTATCGTAGATATAAAGCGAAAAAAGATCTTCGAGTCGGAGATGCAAGATTGCGTAGAAAAAAGTTTGGCTCAAGCAAAAAGGGACTTTGTCGAGTCCCTCGAACGAGTGAGGGAGGATCAGTCGATGTAACATATATCGCAAAAGAAACTTTGATGACCTTGGAAATTGGCATCGATTGAAGAAACGACACTGGGAGAAATTTTACCAAAATTTTTCTAACATCTGTATAGTATCAATATTAAAAAAAAGAGCAAACAATTTCAAATTTTTAACAAGGAACTTGTATTATCATCATCACTGCCTACAATGCTTCAATTTGTTTCAAAAAAAGTTTCAAAATATTAAATTTTCTACCAAAAAAAAACAACTAACTTTCGACAAAATACATGAGTTTTTAATTAAAAAAGATCAGAAAGACGCTAATTTTATAGCCGGAATGTTATAAGAACGTAAGACGAAGGAGCAGATTAGCCATTTCTTAGCCTCGCTTGCACGATTTTTGCACGTCAATCATGCGCGTGAAAATTGAAAGGTCACCTGATCACCATGCAGTGCGTATCAGTGCTCCCAATTTTGGGACCTTTTTTTGGGAAATCCATAATAAGTAATTTTCTAATCCTAAAATAGAATTTTGGAGTGACAGACGAGATAATAATGTAACTTTATTGCAAAAAACATCATTAATTCTGACTTCTGAAAAAAAGACAATATTCTTAATTTATTTTTGATAATTTTAGTGATTTTTATTTTAAGTCACATTGTTGGGAATAAAACATATTTAATTTAGAAACTTGAAATAGACGAGATTAATCATTTTGGTAAAAAAATTGTTTTCTTTCGCTGAGCTCAGAATTAATAGCGTCTTTTTAATTAAAATCGAATTGCTTTTAATTTTTCACTCTAAAATCCGATTTTAGGATTAGGAAATCACTGTTTATGCCTTTCCCAATCATTATTTATTCTAAATTTGAATATTTATACGATTTATACGATTCAAAATCCGCGTGCCAACCGCAACCAATACGGGTGTACCAGCGCTACGCAAGCGCAGTACAAAAAGTTCTCAAAATGAATGTCGATATATCGCTAATTGGCGCCAATTTGCATAAAGGACGCATGGCCCACGTGACATTCGAAAAATACAATACTGATCTTTTTGAGGTTAATAAAAGTTTAGAGTAAATCTTGATGATTTCAGAAATCACTGGTAATTATAGCATCAATTAATTTAGTTTAAACTTGAATTGTATTTACTAATTTAAAAATAAAGCGTTATCTTTAGTTCTCACTCTTCCAAATATTTAGATGTAATTCCAATTCAATGGCCTTTATTCAAAATTAAATTATATTTCTGTTTGAATATTAACTATAATATATATGTTTGATCGAAGAATAATTTTTTATACTCCCTGGTTGAGAGTAGAACGACGGAAAGTCAACTATTTTTTCGGTTAAAAACTAAATGTTTCAAGTTAAAAATCTATTTGAATGAAAATTAACTTTTTTTTAAATTTCATTTTATATGTCTATTTATTTGCCTTAAGAGTCTAACTGTCTTGTAAAAGACTCGTTTTAAAAAATTTCAAATTAATTGTTCACTATGATAATTTAAATATTCCATTTTTGTTCACAAATTAATCTTTCTAGTTAAAAAAATTAACTGTATGGTTCAAAATTTATGTAATTTCTTACAACTTTTTTTTTTGGCCGGAGATTCATAATTTTATTAGAAAATTCATTGCTTTGGTTGCAAATTGAACAACTTTATCCAAACTTCCCCTTTTTGAGGAGTAAAAAATAATGATTTGAATTGAAATTAAACTGTTGGGTTGTAAATGAAATTTTTGTTTATAATTTCTTATTTTTAGGTTCAAAACTCTATTGTTTTATATAGAAAACTCGTTTTTTTTTGTCTTTGAAACTCAATAATTTGGTTGGAAAAGCAACTATCTGGTAGAACATTGAACTTTTTTGTAAAAGATATTTGTTTTTCATTGAAAAAGAATTTAAAAAAATGAAAAGTTAGCTTTTTTCAAATAAATATTCACCTATTCTATTTTTGCTTAAAATTTAATAATTTTTAATCTAGGAGGACGAGTTTTCCACGAAATAGTTAACAAAATATTTCAGTGTTCAACATAATAATAAAAGTTTTGATAAAATAATTGAATTTTTGATTGAATCTTGAAACTAAAAAAATGAATTTTAAACAAAACAAATTAATTTCTTATCAAAAAGATAATTTTTCTACCACTTTACACATGAAAAAATTAATTTTTAACATAAAAGCGACAAAAAACTTCACAAAACAATACTTGAATTAAAAAAATTTAATGTTTAACCAAAGATGAGTTTCATAAAAAAACGGTTTAACTTTCGACGAAAAATATGCATTTTTAATAAAAAAGTCAATTTTCAGCCTAAAAGTTTAATTTTCTACTAAATTGTTCTTTTTATGAACCAAAAATATGAATTTTCTACAAAATAGCTGAATTTTCAAACCACAAATACAAATTTCAAAAAAAAGTTAACTCACGCCCACATACTTAAATAAACAAACAAAAAACGAATTTATAACCAAAAAGTTAAATTTTCAAATAAATCTGTAGTTTCATTTTTAACTAAAGAGTTCAACTTTCTATCAATTATAAAATTATGTATCTTTAAACAAAAAAGAAACAAAAAATTAATTTTTCGAAGAAGTAGTTGAATCCTCAACTAAAACATATACAATTATAAGCAAGCCGTTGCTTTTTTAACCGAGAAGAATCAATCTTTATCCAAAAAGATTAAGTTTCGACAAAGAAAAAAGAATTTTCAATCTCAAAAAATCCATTTTTAACCAAACATGGAACAGTTACATTTAGAGTAAAGAAAATTAATTCTCAACAAAAAAAATGAATTTAATAATAAAAATAATAAGTATTTTTCACCCAAAATGTGCAACTAAATTAACGAAACCTAAAAAAATAATTTTCAGGAAAGAGTTCAATATACATTTAAAGAGTTTAGTTTCCAATCAACAATTTTAGTTTTTATCCCAGAAGATTTTTCTACAAAGAAAGATGAGTTATCAAAAAATACACGAATTTTTAACCGAATTCTTAAATTTTCAACCGAATAGTTGTATTTCAAAACTAAAGAAGATATATTTTTAATCAAAAATGGAAAAGTTAAATTTTAATTTCAAACAAATGGTTTCAAACCAAAAATAAAAAAGGAATTTTTAGCAAAATAGTTAAATTTCCAATCGAAGATATAAATTATCAGCAAAAAAGTTGAATCTTCAACCAAATAAATGAATTTTCAATCAAAAAGATTAATTTCCTACCAAAAAGATGATTTTGAACAGAATAGTTCCATTTTCAACAATACAAATAAATTTCTAAACAAATAGTAGAATTGTTAATCAAACCAAATGATTTCCTAACCAAAAATAAAACAGTACACTTTTTAACTAAAAAAAAAAAATTTAGCTAAGAATAGCTGGATTTTCTTATTGGATTTTATTAATTCAGTTTAAATTCAAGTAGAATTTAAGGTGGTTTGAATGTTGATTTAAATTCAAAAAGCAATTTAACGCAGAAATGAGAGAAAAGGAAAGATCCTTTAAAACAGAATAATAAATAAGAATTATTTAAAAAAGGGGAAAACAGTTTACGGGCTACCCTTATTCAGTTAAGTCTAAAATAATCTTTAAATTATATAAATGTTCACCAATTAGGAAAAATATCTAAAGAATTGAATTAAAAGTATTATAATACTAGTATCATATATTTTTAATCAATTATTTATTGTTTGATTAGACGGTTGTAAAAAATTACCATCATATTTCGTAGGCCTCCTTATTAACAACAGGATAGGTAACAAAATTATGAAAATCGAAATTAGTACTATTTGAAAGTCGTCTATCAGGAAGCTGAGAAGCATAATTAATTTGGTTTTGATTGGTGAATGTTTTCAATTGCGCAAAAGCAAAATTTAAAACCAAAAAAATCTGAATATCAAAATTTCAAAAATGAAAAATCCTCTTTCCAACAAAAATTGTATAAAGCACATGAATGACGGCTTCCTACTGATAAAACTACACGAAAAAATTGATCAGCCTATGTGACCAAAAAACAAAAAGGTATCTTGTTTCACAAAAAGTCATTTTCGTATTTTTCCAAATTGTCTCTTTCTAGTTGGCTTTAAAATATCTTTTTCTATGCATGAGTGCTTTTTGCTGGTAAAAATACTCTACAACAAACAAATAATTCAAAAAAAAAAACAGAAATGACTGATAATACCCTCACGTAATCTGTGATTGTTGACGTTTCCAAAGATTATTCCAAATAAGGAATACTGGTAGTTTTTTTATCCTTAGCGCCGATTCGCTGACGCGCGAAATTTAATTTGGGATAAAATTTTGATAAATTCAGACTGGGGAGAGTGAAATTTTTGGATACTAAAGTTTGTGTGACTTTGTCTACGAGTCTTAGCACGTGACTGCACCCGAGAGCACCATCGCTACAGAGTAGAGGGACATTCACGAACAGAACCCCGACGTTCTCGGGCCCATTGCATACTTTATTGCAGACATTATTTAAATGAGCACAACTTTGGCGTAATCTTGCTGATACCTAAGTCAAGCAACCCTTAAAGCGACGCCGACGCCGACATTTGGTGGCGTGGGAGACAGCGGTGGGAGATATTAAAAGAGACAGAGGGAGAGAGAAAGAAAGAGAGAGGGCTAAAGAGGAAAAGCTCCTCGTGTTTTTGCGAACTGTTTGTGCTGACCAGTGCTGGTTTTCTGTCCGGTCATCTCCTGTCGCCTCCCAAAGCTTGTAGACTCGCTTATTGCCCTAAAGCTCCGTTAACTGCCCTCTTCAGGGCCAAAAATTACCCGACTACCTTCCACCCTGCGGAAAGTGTGGTCGTTCAATTTTATTAAACTTTGTATTTGTTTACTCAATTTATTTATTTTAATTCAGTTATGAAAAGTATGATAGATGTAACAATGGCTAATTTCTGATCAGAAAAAGGCCTTGATGATGATGATTTCAAGTTAGTTCTCTGAAAATTACTGTAGTTGTTAGTATCCTTAATTTGACGATGTTGAAAAGTAGTATGGTCCATCAATACAAAATGAATGACACATTGGAAATCATTAAATAAAATAAATGTTAAAAGAAAAAATTACTTTTGAAAGAGGAGAGAAAAACAAGCGTTCCGCCCCAGATTGATCGTTAACAAAGAGACAGAGTAGGTAAGAATTTGAAGAATTGCGTGGTCCAAAAATTCATTAAAATTTTTGTTTGTTTGTTAAAGGGCATCGATCCTCCCAATTTTATTCCAAATCTGTTAAAAAAATGTCCTAATTTTTTTTAACCCTCAAGTGCTAGAATGGTTCCTTGGGACCCGGACGATTTTTTAAGCAGTGTCTTTTTACAAAAAGTTATCTCATTTTTTGCAAAATATTTGTTATACTCAATTAAATCTCATATTTATTTTTACAATATTTATTTTTTCGAGATCCTGGTCCACAATTTTAAAAAAATGGACCTAACTCTATTTAAACCGGAGATATTTCAGTTTCAAATTTGCTCGGGTCTGCTGGACCCGTTCTAGGCGGAACCTAGAATTTTGGTTTTAACAGGTGCCGATTTTTACTTGAAGTTTTTCCTTTAAAATGAATGGGGAAAAATCACTTTTTTGAGTGTTTGGAATTATTTTTTAGGAATTGGAAAAATTTGACAGGAAAATGTAGAGGCTTGTAGAGAAATACACAAAGACGAATTTCATGTATCAGACATATCGGTTCGACACCCCGAACACTCCCCCACGAGTCCCTGAAAACTGGCCTTAAAACCAAAAATGTCAATTCTTCATGAAATCGATCTTTTGAGATCCGTATTCTCGTATTGTTTTATATTAAAAGTTATTAATATTTCTATAGTGCAATATTTATCATAAATTGTTTGATTAACTTTTAATTGTTTAAACAAATTCTGTTTGTTGAAATACTTTTAAAAACTCATAAAAATTGTTACTGTTTGTCTAGTGAAATATTTAACAACATTGGTTAATTAATTTTTAACTATGTAAACAAATTCCAATTGTCTAAAAAATTTGTTTAAATTTGGAAAATATTTTAAAATAAATTTATGTTATTAACGATCAATAATATACTGTCAGAAGAATTTTGATGAAAAAAAACCTTCTTTAAATAAATGGAATCTGTTTAAAAATTCGAAAATGAATTAACCAATATTGATGGAAATTCCACTAGACCAACAGTACTAATTTTCATTTGCAAAAAACAGCGAATTTTCGGAAATAATTTTTTTTTTAATTATTTGAATAAATTCCATGTTGAAAATAAATAATAATTTATTCCTTATACTTTATTATTCCTTATACAATACTAATCTTAATTTGAAAAAAAAAACAACAAATTTTCGAAAAAAAAAAATTAAAACAAATTCCATTTGTTTAAATAATTGGAAATTAACTAAGCAATGTTAATAAATATTTCACTAGACCAATAGTAATAATTCTTAGGAAAAAACGAATTTTTGAAAAAAAACAGGCCATAGAGCCTGTGTTGTTCTCTAGCGTTTGTTTCTTTTGCCATTTTTTAAAGCTTGATTCTTGGTCAACACAAAAAAAAGGAAAAATGAAGATTAAGAATTGTGTAACAAAGTAGTGATAACGTCAAAAAGAAAAGCAAAACGTTAAGAAAAAGAAAGCAAGAAAATGAAGAAAGACAAACGTTCTCCTTTTAAGAGAAAAGAATCCAAATTAATAAGAAGTCCTTAGTAAAATTAAAGCAGTCAATATATTGCAGTTTAAAGAAGACATACTCTTAAATTCTACTCTTGAATCCATCAATAAAAAGTGAAACTTGTAAATGAAAAAAATAAAGATTTAAAATTATTTAACAAAATAAACAGAAAAAAGTTAATTTTGAAGGAGGAGACAGAACAAACATTTCGTTACATATTGATGGATAGCATCGGGAAGGAAAGGCAAGAACATAAAGGTACATGTATATGCTTTATGAGATCTTTTACTGTCTCCGTTTCAAGAGACAAATTCTCTTCCCATAACGAAACAAAAATCCAAACTCGAAAATAAATTTTTAGTAAAATTAAAGTTCTCAATATGTTGTAGTCTAAAGAAGCCGCATACTCTCAAATTCTCCTATTGAGTTTGTTAAAAAAAATCTTGTTATTATTATCAGGACCATGTTAAATAATAGTGCAGATCATAAATAAACAATGAAGGACACATTGGAAATTGTTCAAAAAAATGGAGATAAAAAAGTTAACTTTGAAAGAGGGGACGAAGATACATGAACAATGAACATGCTTCATGAGACCTTTTATTGTCTCCCTTTCGAGAGACAAATTCTCTTCTCATAAGGAAACAAAAATCCAAACTCAAAAATAAATTTTTAGTAAAATTAAAGAAGCAAATATGGTATAACTTAAAGAAACCATACAGCCAGATTTTGTTACATCTATTTTGTTAAAAAAATTTTAATATGTGCTTTATTTTTTATTAACGGATTGCACTAAATTGCAGCATAATTGAATTCAGGATACTAACAAATACAATGTTTTCAGATAACTACATCGAAATCAGAATTTGAGAATATGGTTTCTTTCAACTGCGACATGTTGGCTTTTATAACTTTACTAAGGACTTAGTTTTGACTATAAAATTTTTTTCCCAAATGAAAATAGCATTTGTCTTTCGAAACGCTGACAATCAAGGATCTTCTCAACAACACCAAGGACTTTTCTGTTCTGAAATATTTCATTGTTATATCTATTAGACCTATTATATTGTATCACGTTTGTACAGGCAGGATGGCCGCAGGTCAGGATAATAATGGAAAATTCAGTAAATATTGTTAGGCTGCGAAAAAAAAAAACGATTAAAAAAAAAGTTATGGGATACAGTCACGATTTAAATGATAATATTACTTTGGGCACTTTTCTATTAACAAAAGTATTCAAAAATTAACAACAATTGAATTCATGTCAAGACCTATTTATTAATTTTGTTGAATTCTTTGGTTTTAAATTTTCAGAATTTAAGGTTATTAAAAAAATTCCTAAAAAAATCGACAAAATTTTCAAGAGCTTTTCAAAGTCTGATGACATTTCTAAAGATTTCAAAGAATTAAAAATATTTTTAAGCAAACTACTGTATAAAAAAACAAGAATCCAACGACCAAATTTGGATCACAACGAATAAACAAACAAAAAAATTCTATTGTAATCTGAAAAAAGAAGGAAGGGGATGTGGTTGGCTGCCTTCTCATTTTTCTTTCCCCTTTTTTATTTTTGTCCAACATTTTTTTTATTTTTTCATTTTGATTATTATTTTTTCAGATTACAATAGAACTTTTTGTTTTTGTTTATTCGTTGTCGTCCAAATTTGGTCGTTGGATTTTTTTTTTAACAGGAGTTTGCATCAATTTGGTTATTGGACGTTAAATAGGATTTTTAATTTGGATTTTAATATAATTTAAATTTATTAAATTTAAAAAACATTTTAGTTCACTTTATAAGATTCCAAGACATTCTTAGTATATTTCAATTATTTTAAACGAGCCAAAAAAACTTGTAGAATTTAAGAGTTTCTAAACAATCCAAGGAATTTTCAAGAGCTTCAAAACGTTTCAAGGAATTATAAAGAATTCAAAGAAATTAAATAATTTTGTGTATTAAAAAATATTCTGTAGAATTTGAAATAGATTTGTATAATTTAAAGTGATTTTTAAGGATTTTAGGGTATTTTGAAACCATTCAAAGAATTTACAATTGATTAAAAAAGTTTCAAGGGATTTCAAAAGACTTCAAAGGATTAGAAATATTTTAGTGTTTTAAAAAAATCTCAGGGAATTTTCAAGAGCTTCTAATGTGATTTCGAAGGATTTAAAATATTTAAGGGTATTTAAAAAAATTTCAAGAAAGTTTGAATAGTTTTCAATAATTTAAAGGAATTCCCGATGATTTTAGGGTATTTTTAAAGCATCCAATGAATTTAAAGAATTTTATAAAATTTAAAGGGATTTAACTAACTTCTTGAAAACTTATCTTTTCCGGTTTAAAATTCCACTATTTTTTAAAACGTTCGACTTTTTAGCTTGGAAAATCAACTTTTCCGTTGAAAATGAATCTATTTTGTTTTTAGTTGAGAATTCAACTATTAAACTTTTTATTAAGAATTTATCTTGTTTGGTTGGAAATTCAACATTTTTCATTGAAAATTTTTCTCGTTTGATAGAAAATAGACGTATATTATTATAAATTTGTACTTTTTGGTAGAAAATAATTTTCCTCGAAAGAAAATTCAACTACTTGGTAAAAAATTAATTCTATTAGTTGGACTTTTTTTGTTTAAAAATTAAACTATTTTGTTGAATATTAGTTTTTTTCTTGTTGTAGAAAATCGATCGTTTTTATTTGAGAATTCAAATATTAAATTTATTATTTAAAATTAATTTGTTTCAGTGCAACTACTTGTTTAAAACTTGAAGTACCTTGTTACAAATTTATTTTATTAGTAGAAGATCCACCTATTTGGGTAAAAAATTTAATTATTTTGTTAAAAATAATTTTTTTTTGGTAAAACCAATTTTTTAAGCTGCAATTTAGCAATTTCATTTTTAATTCAAATTAATTAACTTTATTGCTAAAAATTTATATTTTCAGACTAAAAAATTCGAGTCCCCAATTATTACCCTATTTCCTAGAAAACTCACCCTACTTGCCCTTTTTTGAGGTTGATTTAACAAAATAATTGACTGACGACACATTTTTTTTTGCTGATTCAACCAAATACTCTATTTACCAAAGGACACGGTAAAAAAAACCAAAAAATCTAGTTGGGTCATCCAAAATATTTTGTTGTCCATATAATAACCATATTCTGTGGTTAAACCAACAAATTTTTGTTGATTCATCCAAATGTTTTTTGAGTGTAATAGTAACTGAATTTCAAATTTTCAATATCAATGTATGTAAAATTTTGCAAGTTTACATTCAATCTACGTACAAGGATGATTGATATTAAATGAGATAGTTGAAAGCTTCTCGTAATAATATACCCATACCCAAGTTTTGTGTATTTTCATTTTCTGTGCACGCACGCGTGTGGAAACTAATGACCTGAGGCGATTGCTTTATGAAAATCCATCAAGTAGTTTCCTTTCTCATTAATGAGGCTTCCTCGAGTGTATAAAGCGGTTATTATATTCATTGCCAAAAAATAAATAAAATTCATTAGAGAGAAATTAGGTTCTCCCCTACTTTCCCTTCCCTCGCGTACACTCAGCCTTCACGAATATCATTCTCATTTACTTTCCCCTCTCCTCGCTTTCCTCTTTCTCCTCTAAATATCCCTCACTTCCCCTAGTTCCCTCCCCTTATTTTCCCTTGCTTCACTCATTTCTCTCAGTTTTGATCCTCATTATAACTCCTCACTTCCTCGCCTTCAATTATTTTCCACCAGCTTCCCTACATTACCTTCCCTCCATTACTTACCTTTACTTCCCTCACTCCCCTTAATTCGATTCCCATCATTTCCCCACCTTGCCCCCCTCATTTATTTTCCATCACTCCTTCTAAAGTACCTTCCCTCCCCTTATTTCCCTCTGATTCCCTCACTTACATCAGTTCCATTCTCACTATTTCTCCCACTTCTTCTCCCCCAATCATTTTCCACTACTTTCCTTACATTATCTCCCCTGCCCTTCGAAATTCCTCCCCCAACATTCTCCTTCTTTTCTTCCTCCTTTTATCACTTTTCCAGATAACACTCTCTTTCCTCTCACTATTAGAAATTCCCCGTTCCTAATGATCCTTCACTTCCCCTAGTTCCCTTTTCTTATTTCCCCTTACTTTTCTTAGTTTTATTCTCATCATTTCCTCCCACTTCTCTTACTCCCACTCATTTCCAACCACTTGCCCTACATTACC
>NC_046658.1:177407562-177408666 GCF_010883055.1 Belonocnema kinseyi
ATTCCCCTTACATAAATACCCTGCAATTCCCCCAGTCCCCCCTTTATATCCACTTACTTCCGTCACTGCCCTTCGGTCCATTCCCATTCTTTCCCCCGATTTTCCTCGCTTAATAAATTTCCACCACTTTCCTTCCATTAGCTCCTCTCATTAACCCAAACTTCCCCTATTTTCCGTCCCCACATTCCCCCTCCCGACTCATATCCTCCCACACATAAATTCCTCTGACATCCCCTCCACTTGTTTTCCCACACTTCTTCTTCAAACAAAGTCCACCGAAACCATAAGGGTTTTTGCTCGAGGCTACGAAATCTTAAAAATCAAAATTTCAAAAGATTTCAAGGGATTGAAAATATTTTTAGAAAATTTTCAAAACATTTCAGGCATTTCGAAATATACCACGATATATTAACAGATTCTAATTTAAAAGTAATTTCTAAAACTTAGTTTTCAGTAAAAGTAATTTCCATTTGTAGGATTTGAACTGACTAAAGGGATTTGAAAGGATTTTATATAAGGTTTTAAATATTTTGGGGCATTTTAAAAGGTCCTATAGGATTTACGAGAATTTGAAAGATTTTAAGGTATTTTAGATGATCTCCGAAGACTGTAAAGATTTAGAAAATTTTCGATGGGTTCCAAATTATTAAAAAAAAAAAAAGATTTTCGGTTATTATGGCAGGAATTACGGGATTTCCAAGTATTTCACATGAATTAACGAATTTGAACATTTTAAAAGAAATTGCAATTAATTTAGAACCAATTTTATTCAGATTATTTCATTTTCAGGTTTTCGTAGCCAGGAGCAGCAACCCTCATAGTTTCGGTCGATTTTCATTAATACGTCATACTTTTTTCTGAAGTGGAGAACTTAGGGGATATTATTGTTGGGAAAAAAGCGGAAATGAGAACATGGGAAGTGTGGGGAAATAGGGTTTAGGGTGAAGGAGGAGTGAGGGGAAATTATAGGAGGGTTAGCAAGATGTGGATAAAGGGTGGGGCAGTCAGGGAAAAATAGGGGTGGAATAGCAGGGTAAATTAAGGGTAAAGAAGTAGGGGTAGTGAGTGAAGATGAGAACAGGAAAGTAGGGAAATTAAAAGAGA